>NC_092148.1:54607733-54801085 GCF_045791955.1 Oncorhynchus clarkii lewisi | reverse complement strand
AGTGCACCTGGCCACCTTGGCTAGCGTACACTGCGCCCAGCCCGCCACAGGAGTCGCTGGTGCGCGATGAGACAAGGACACCCCTACCGACCAAGCCCTCCCTAACCCGGGCGACGCTAGGCCAATTGTGCGTCGCCCCACGGACCTCCCGGTCGCGGCCGGTTACGACAGAGCCTGGGCGCGAACCCAGGACTCTGATGGCACAGCTGGCGCTGCAGTACAGCGCCCTTAACCACTGCGCCACCCGGGAGGCAAGCTGTTAGTGTTTTAACGACCGTTCCACAGATACATGTTCATTAATTGTTCATGGTTCTTTGAACAAGCATGAGAAACAGTGTTTATACCCTTTACAATGAAGATCTGTGAAGTTAATAGGATTTATACGAATTATCTTTGAAAGACAGGGTCCTGAAAAAGGGAAGTTTATTTTTTTACTGAGTGTACTTTTTCCACCCTGCACTGTGAATGTTTACACCGTGTGTTCAATAAAGACATGAAAAAGTATCATTGTTTGTGTGTTATTAGTTTAAGCAGACTGGGTTTGTCTATTGTTGTGACTTAGACAACATTTTATGACCAATTTACGCAGAAGTCCAGGTAATTCCAAAGGGTTCACATACTTTTTCTTGCCACTGTACTTAGATATGGATTTCCCAGTAGATGGGAGACAGGGAAGCAGTAATATGTCTACAGCCCCCAAAGAGTGAAAGCTGGGAACATGTTCATGACCAAAATGAACTACCACTGACGGGCTAGCTGAATGTGGTGAGCAGGTCATCACAGAAGACAAGGTTCCAGAGTGATCAGAGTCACTGCTAGGTCTTTCAGTTGGTGGTCTGGCAGAACGTGGTCTGGTTGTTTGTGGTCTGGCAGTATGTAGCCTAGCAACCTCGAGGTTCTCAGTTGAGATCTGACTGGAAAGAGTGTCCATCGAGGAGGTGGAGTGTCTGAAGGGAGAGTCCATTCCCAGAGGTGTGTGTGTCTCCATGCCCAGGGGTCTCCAATCTGCCATCTGGCTACCAGGCTAAGAGAGACGGGTGAGAAAGAGAGGCAAATGGATGAAGATACCAACAGAAACACTGAGGTCCTACTGCTGCTTAAGCAACTGTGAGTTGATATCAGCCCTAGGAGTGCCGCTGTTCCATCCTTACCTGTCCAATCACCGACCAGCGGATTCGGCGCTCCAGACGCAGCTCCCTGCACACTTCTCTTTCCAGCTCCTTAAGCCTGAGGCGTCGTTTCACATCCCAAGCCAGTTCGGCCAAGTGAAGGTTCTTCCCCTCTTCCATTTCACTCTGAAACCTTCACATACAAGGGAACATAAAACATGATTAACCTTAATTTTTCTACAACTCAAACTGTCCACCATTTCTATTTCTTAAGTTATTGCTAGATAGGTCAATGTGATTCCACACCTTTGCTTATGTTTTTTTAACAAATTTGAGTAAAAGATTCTAATAACACTCACGTGTTCTTGAAGTAGTTTCTACCCTTGGCAATGAGCCAATCTCTAACATCCGTCAGTGAGATGTGGGACGGAACCTCCCCTTGCTGCTGCAAGACTAGGAACTGCTTCAAAAGCATTTTCTGAGAGAGAGAGAGAGATAGAGATTAATTTGCACCCTTCCACAAGTTTTTCCTGGTCTTGACACGTGATCAGAAAACCCTTTCCCGATCCATGAGCGACAGCAAGTTACATACACAGTTGGAATAAAACGCATGGAAAGGTGTCTTACAATATAGCATTTGTGTTTTTATAATTATGCATCTAGAAAGCAGACCACTCTAACCTGCTGGGCACAGCACTGCTTCTCCCACAGCAACTGAACTGACTTGATGTAGCTACTGTAGCGATTGTACTCTTTACACGTGCACAGCACCTGAAAGGGAGGAGCCACAAAAGAGCCATTTTTAGAGGAAATTCATGTGTACAAACACCCAATCCCAAATCTACCTCTACCCGAAACCCCAATATTGATTGATTTTGCCTTTATTTAACCAGGTAAGACATTAAGAACACATTCTCTTTTACAACTTGCACTAACAATGACCATATGTAGATTTGGATTTGTGTAAACTAAGCAAAATGGCAAACATTTCACCTAGCCATCATATTGCTTACACCTGTCCAATTTTCTTAGTTCCATATAAGTGTCACTTTTAGATTTTGGAAAGAAAAGGGAGGTCTGCCTTGCCTTCTCATTTGAGGTGATGAGGCCTTGCTTCACCAGCCGCTTCTTCCTTTCCGGATGGCGGAAAAAACTCTTCAGGTGTTTGTCGTGGAGGCAGTTATAACTAACATCTATGACTCTCATGTTGGGGTCCAACAGGTCAAACCCTGGGGTCTCCTGATGGAGCTGTGGATTGTGTTTTAACAAACCTCAATGTCAGGGCAATGGATACTACAGTGGAAATGGTTTTGGAATTAGGACTGGAAATGGGAAGAAAGTAATTAAAAATATATAATTAGGTAACATTTCATTTGAAAGAAATTGAGGATCTCAGATAATTTGGAATGTCATACTATCACACCAACCTGCTCTCCCAGTTTTCCTCTGAAGAATACAGGGAATGTCCTTTCTGGGGCTTCCTGTAACCCCTACAAAGACAGAGACAATCATGACAGAACTTTATAGACGTGGGGTTTTGGTAATGGTTTTGATAGTAGACCCCATCCCTGTCACTTGGTTTGTAATAATTCCACCTTTTGCCAATTCACTTGCATGAAAAATGTTGAATCAAGCTTATCTCTAAAACAAATTAGTTTGATCCATTTACATTGTTAAACTATTCTTAAACTAGTCAACTAGCCGTAGGCCTACATGATGACTGATTCTGTAGGCTACATATTAATCTCATAGACTTTCATCGTCCATCTTTAGAATTATACAAATGTGAAGCGACATTAATATGAAGAACGAACAAAGCATTATCCTAGGCCTACTCACATTTTCTTCTTCTTTGCCCGCACTTTTTGACATAGTAGGTATATTGACTAATATTGTAAACAAGTGATGTCATAACTGAAACTTGATTATCCTGTGTCTCCAGAAAAGGTAGGCCCGATGCCCTCAAGTAAACGTCCGCTATCTGATAGACAGACCTATGTTGTTGTACTGATATAAACACTATGAAAGGATATTGTAGCCTTAACCTACTGATATAGTCTACAGGCTTATTTATGGTGTGCCCGCTCCATAAAGCAGACCTCCAGTTGTGCCTGGGCTTGCTGCAACACGTGCACTCTGTTGCCAAGCCTTCCACAGAATCATATCTCAACCCTAAAATGTGATCCACATGTATTCGATGTCGAAATTGTCAGTCATTTGCAGTGATGGATTTAAAGCATTACCACGACTACGTCTATATTATTCAATTATTGCACCCACACTGCTTGGGCGCGCCAACGAGCATCTGCATAGCAAAGGGCTAAAATAGAAGACAGTTCTATTTCTGTTGCAGATCCCAATGCAAGTCCTGCCTCTCCCATCTCCTCATTGGTTTATAGAAGCAGGTACCAACGTGCCATCTCCTCATTGGTTATACCCACGTGGGTGACTGAACAACCAAAGAGGTCAGTGGCGGTAAGGCACCTAATTTATGAAAGTTGCCAATCGCAATATAGAATCAAGAGAAGAAAAGGCCTGGAAGGAGGAGAGATGACTAGAAACGATTCGGTTGACCGTTTTATGTGTGGATTAATTGGTGGTGTAAAGGACCTTGGTTCACACAGGGTCATGTTTGGCGAGTCAGTGGACAAGTATCCTGCCTCTATTGTATTGAGTTTAGCAGTAACTGCAAAAATTTACCGTGAAACCAAGGTAAATGGCAGTAACTGAACTTACTGCCTTTTAGCTTAGTTTCAACCTGCCCTTGGCTGCAGTTACTGCGTTTTACCTTTGTATCATATCATTCTATTCTGATAGTGATGCAATTTAACCTGTATGACACTGACTGACAGCTACACACACATACATTGCTAATCTAGGGATACAACACCATGGCACAGCATTCCCGGGGGGAAATGATGGTTGAACTTGCCCTGAAACGCCGACATCCAGACACTGGTAAGAACTAGCTAGCTAAGTACATCTGACATCAAAATTAATTAGCTAGCTAGCATAGACTAACAATGCTCCCTGCTCTCATAAGAGATCTACAATTGATACTAACATCAATCTATTAGCCATATAATCAATTATATTCTGAAATTGCATCTGCTGGTTTCTTTGAATCAGTACACCATACACACGATTTCTAGCCAGTGACAGCCACTTAGCTAAAACTGACGCGCAAAACTTCAAAACCTACCTAGCTAGCATTAGCATGAATCAATAGATTTGTGCTACATGTTCCCATAAGAGACGATCAGCAGTTTATACTAGCTTCAATCTATAATACCTGGATTTAATATCATCCTTTTAGTTGTATTCTGACATTCAATGGGTTATTTGAATCCGTAACGTTACACCACACACACACGATCTTTAGCCACGTGCACCCCATACTGAATTGTCAAAAGCCACGCACACTCTTTTTCCGGATGAGCGCAAACACAGCATTGCTAGCTCATTAATAATATATCCACTCACATGTTTCTGGTTTTCTTTTATATTCCAGTATTGCGTGACTGTCCTGGTCAGGGAAGTTAAAATCCCAAATTGTATCCATCACCTTTGTTGGTGGCATATGTAATTAGTACAACAAGCTTTGACATGCCAAACGTGTGCTCAACGTGTCTGCTTCAGTGCCATCTTTACATGAATGCGGAAAAAACTGTTTTGCATGACTTCCACCAATCCCTGTGGCCTAGATGATTAGTATCAATGCGGATCAAAGTTGCCATGTGAGGGTGTATTAGGACAGTACAACCACGTCAATACTAGGTTTTATTCCTGTCAATGTCCATCCATGCAATATTTTTGTATTTGTAAATAAAAATGAAAATGTAAGAGCCTTTTTGGGAGCAGGTATGAAATTAATAGATGAACTGAGTTTTGACAGTGAAAATGATTAAGATAATGTTTGCACAAGATAAAATCAACATTGATTATATCCTATATTATAGAATAACTGAAAAGGATTATGATCATGTGTTTGCACACCAGAAAATGTCACTATTAATTATTATCATCCATGACAGATTAGAATCATTAGAATCATACCCCCTTTAACTGAAGTCACAGTGTCAACACTATTTGAAGAAAGAGAGAACCAGTGGGTGGTCTCTGACTCATTAGACATCAGACTATCAGAAGATAAATAAATTGTCAATGATGATGATGATGAAGAGTATCATCCACCTTCAGAGTTGGATGTTCCAGCACAAGTGGCAGCTGAGCCCGTGGACACAACTCCAGAACACCTATCAAATAAGAAATCCAAGATTCCACCAATGGGCAAACCATGTGGTCCCAAATGCACGAGGCAATGTACTCAGATTATTTCAGAGGTTAGGCGAAAGGAAATATGGGAAAATGAATGGGAGATTAATTATAAGGAGAAGAGGACATAGATCTTCCACACGGTGGCACATGTAACAGTATAACTTTAGACCGTCCCCTCGCCCATACCCGGGCGCGAACCAGGGACCCTCTGCACACATCAACAACAGTCACCCTCGAAGCATCGTTACTCATCGCTCCACAAAAGCCGCTGCCCTTGCAGAGCAAGGGGAACTACTACTTCAAGGTCTCAGAGCAAGTGACGTCACCGATTGAAACGCTATTTAGCGCGAACCACCGCTAACTAAGCTAGCGTTTCACATCCGTTACACACAGCAATCTAAGAAAAATGTTACACTTGGTGCTTACAGTCGACGCAGCAGGTCGTTTCTGTACCATCTTCTAAACCAGAGCGGTTCTGCACAACAGGTGTGCAGAGTGTTTTTTCTGACAACATTGGGCTACCACCCCAAAAATGACAGGTTGATTGTCACAATGATGGGCAAGTCAATCACAACCAAACTGATTCCACCAAAGGATCAGAGGGGAAAGAAAGCTTCAGCGAGCAAATTGAACATGAATCCAATCCTGCAACACATTGAGTCCTTACATCCCCAAATCAGGCACTACAGACGAGAGCATGCCCCACATCGTTTCTACCTCCCTAGTGACGTCAATATTCGGTTCATGCATAATGACTACAAGGAGAAGAACAAAGATGCCAGCTGCGGTTATGAAACCTATCGCAAGGCAGTAAAGGGAAGGAACATCAGCTTTGTGAAGATTGGAGAGGAGGAGTGCAAGCTCTGTTTGGTGCAGGGTCATCATCTGAAGATGGAGCACAGGGAGAATGAGGCCATGGAAACCCAAGCCTGCCAAGACAACAGCCATGCAGCACCTGAATTCACCATCACCAACCCCGACTGCATTCAATGTGGAAGATATGAGGAACATAAGAAGTCTGCAGGGCAGAGCAGAAGCAATTACCAGGCTGATGCACAGAAGGATTGGCCTGAGGACTGGTCTGTGAAGAGCGTTGATATGCAAAAAGTCATCATGCTCCCTCGCATGCCAGGTGTGAAAACAGCATTGTTCACAAGAAGAATCGTTGCCTATCACGAGACATTCGCCACCATTGGAAAGAAGTCTCAAAAGAAGAAGTAAACAATCTCAGTGGTATGGCATGAAGGAACAGCTGTTCGGGAAGGCAGAGTAGATTACTTCATCTTACGTAACAGCACTGGAGAGTGAGAGAGATGTCAAGCATGCAGTGTATTGGGTGGATAACTGCACTTCTCAAAACAAAAACTGGTGCCTCCTAACATCACTGCTGAGCGTTGTCAATGCTGACTCAACTTTGATGGAGGACATCACCCTCAAGTTCTTCGAGCAAGGACACACCTTCATGAGTGCAGACAGTTTCCACCACGTCGTGGAACAGGAAATGAAAGCTCGACCTGGAGGTGTGGTGTACGACTTCGGGGACTTCCTCCATGTGGTCGCTACTTCCAATGCAGGCAAGGTGGAGGTGGCCGGAATGAAAAAGGAAAACATCCTGGCATGGAAAGCTGGCCATTCCATCATCAAGCTGAAGAAGGCAGTGGATTGCGCAGATGATTACGGGTCTCGTCCCGATGATTACGAGACCCGTAATCATCTGCGCAATCCACAAGGGCACGAAAGCCAAAAACACACAGCACAGGTACTCATGCGCACCAACGGACATTGTAATAATAATCAAAAGTCCAATGGAAACCAAAGGGCACACTTATACAAGTCCTAATCAGTGGGAATAGGGGACAGGTGTGCGTAATGAAAGTTCCGGCGGGATCCCTGACATCCGCAAAGCGCAAGAAGCATGAATGCTCTGACTTCTGCGGCCAATGCAGAATTCGGATTGACCATGCAGAGTCCATAATAGTAATAATAATAATAATAGTAGTAATAATAGTAATAATAATAATAGTAGGAATAATAACAACAGTAATAATAGTAATAATATAAATAGTAATAATAATAATAAAAATAGTAATAATAACAATAGTAATAATTATAGTAATAATAGTAGTAATAGTATTGATAATAATATTAGTAGTAGTAATAATAATAATATATGGCATTTCTGTAGCGCTTTTCATCGATTCTCAAAGCGCTTCAACAACAAAAAACAAACAAGCAATGTATCAGGACAGGTCAACCAATAGAGGCCAAGTCTTTGAAAGCTGCATCCTCCGAAGATGGAGGGTCCGTTCATGGCTTGAGCGGGGAGAGCTGGTCAGAGAATGGTAGATGATGGTGATGGAGTTTGCTGATGATCTTGTAGAGGGCTAGACTGGGAACCAGCCTGAGTCTTATAGCCACTGGATTTCTCTTCCACTCTGGGTAGCACCCACTTGGGTGATGCCTCAGCGTTTCTGGGCACCAGAAAGCTCACCTCACAAAGTTCCAAATAGTAGCCAGTTATCCTTACTACGAACACCCCACTGCAACTCTCTGATTCAGAGGGGTTGAGTTAAATGCAGGAGACACATTTCAGTTGAATGCATTCAGTTGTGCAACTGACTAGGTATGTTCTTTCTTTACCTTTCCATCCCAGCATATTCTGTAGTATTCATAGTATATTCATAGTATCCTCATAGTATATTCATAGTATATATTCCTACTACCCTTACTCCTTTTTAAAATATGTTTATATTACTTGGTTGTATTTATGTCTGTTCCGGATGCAGAATACATGCAAGAACATGGCATGCTCCGGTAACTTGCTGGTCCATGTTGACTCCAATGCTTCCCACAGTTGTGTCAAGTTGGCTGGGTATCCTTTGGTTGGTGGATCATTCTTGTCAAAAATGCCATAACAAAGGGGTTGAATACTTTTTGACTCAAGATATTTCAGCTTTTAATTTTTTATTAATTTGTAAAAATGTCTAAAAAACTTAATTCCACTTTTACATTATGGGGTATTATGTGTAGATCAGTGGCACAACAACTCAATTTAATAAATGTTATATTCAGGCTGTAACACAACATAATGTGGAGAAGGTCAAGGGGTGTGAATACTTTCTGAAAGCACTGTACATATTGGTATGTTTAATCACAGAAATACAGTAGATACATTCTATTATGGTTTTCTTTGTAGCCTATTGGTTAAGTGGTTGTAAATGGAATAGTACATATTGGAAACGTATTTATGGTAGGCTGGCATTGCTTAATTGATCCACAGAAGTGTATTGTGCCATATCACAAGTGTTGCTGAACCCCTGAGCAGCACGACTTTCCATGTTTGAAGCGGGCCAGTTGTTTTGGAAAGACAGCTGTGCATGTGTTTGTTACACTGCATTTTGTATTGCTGCATTTGTTTATGAATGAACCAGCTTATATATTGTAATTGTGCATACTTATGCAATGTACATTTGTTTACTAGTCATACTACTGGTACCGCTGTTCACGTTCAATCGTTGCATTCACAGTTGTGTCATTAGGCTATTCTAAGCCAAACTGCTATTCAGTAGCCTATTTTTGTTTGCATGCATGAATAACTAGGTTACTAGGCTATTTTCAGCATTTAGTTTTGTATTATTTTGGTAAAATATAGTCTGTTTGTAATAAGTGAATTACCCTATCTATCTTGTAGCCTATATTCATTACCAAACGGACTTGCTTTAGTGTGTAGGGCACTGTACATGGTGCTGATACGCAGCGGAAATACTACAGATTTTGCACCAACCTACCTTACTTCAAATGCACTCAATGATCTCTGAGTCTCAGCATGTGATATAAGCAGAATTCAATATAATTCCAATGCAACAACCCCCCAAAAAGTAGGATGTGCGTGGCGGTCTCGGGCATACGGGTCTGATTAAATGGCAATTCCTAACACACAATGATCTAAGCCAAATCGATCCATTTTATAGACTCGATGTTGCGACAGTGGATTTACACACATGACCTCAGACATGCACTTTTCCATACATTTTTCGGTGTAATCAATACAATAACTGTCTACAGTCAATCATTTCAAGGTAGGCCTGTAGCGATAGAAATTGACTTACTTTTCGCGCCTTGTCGCCGTCCATGCTACACGCCTAATTCGTTCTCCAAAATGAGCCGGGAAAACATCGTACTTCATCTGAGGCTGCCAAAGCTTGAATGCTACTGAATATTAAACTGGCTTAGAAATAAGAATTCATAGAAATTCCAAAAAAACATTGACATTATTGCGTCACAATACCAGGCAGCCACTGGGAGTGTACCCATGAAGTTACCAATCATTTTCCAGGGTTAGAGTTCCAAGCCCATTCTATTCATTCTTATTTCTGTGAGCCCAGGCCTACTCCCATCATGATGTAATTTGCAGTCCACATCATTAAGCATAAATCTTAGACCACAGATGCTGAGATGCACTATTTTGCTCAAAATATATAGCTTTTACCCTTTGGTGTAAGCTATACAGTACCATTCAGACGTTTGGATGCACCCACTCCTTCAAGGGTTTTTCTTCATTTTTACTATTTTCTACATTGTAGAAGAGTGAAGACATGGGTTGAGGCCAGGTCATCTGGTGCATCACTCCATCACTCATCTTGGTCAAATAGCCCTTACACAGCCTGGAGGTGGGTTAGGGTGTACGTATGTAGGGTATAAACTACGCTTTAGTCCCATGTCATCAAATGAAAACCTAAATTAAAATAAAAAATTCTGAAAGATACAATATTAATCAAAATCTGCAATACAAATGCTTTATTAAAACAACCATTAAAAAGTATGTAAGTGATTGAAAAATAAAATACATAGTTCCTCAAAGCCCAAAATGTTTAGCACCACTTTCCTAATCGTAAGAGTAGAAGCTGCTGTCGGCCTACCCTCCTTGTCATTTTTTAATTTAGGCTAAAAATCGACATCACATTTAGAGGCTGCAATGGACGTGGATCAATGATTACAATAGGGAGAGGGCATCAGATGTACAGCACATCTAGTCAATTGGTTGGGCCTCTTAGCTTATCTTCCTAATCACAGGAGAAGCTGTAGATGTCTGAATGACATTTAGAAGCTCACATTCCTAGTTACAGGAGTGGGAGCTAATAAGGGATCAAAAGACCCTAGTCAATTGGTTGGTGCCTCTTAGCTTATCTCCATCACAGGAGAATCTGTATGTCTGAATGACATTTAAAGCTACATTCCTAACTCAGGAGTGCGAGCTAATAAGGGATCAAAAGACCCATAATTAGGTGTTGACTAGCCTATAGTGGATCTTCCTTAAGGAGTATAACACTAATGGTAAGCTAGAACCACTGACAGCCTGGTTCAAATATAGCAGCATTAGGGGATTCAAAATGAAAACAGAAATGAGCAACAAAAATAAAAATGTTGTATTGAGGCCAGTTGTGGTGTCTTCCTCAGATGTAGCCTGGCAAAAGCAACTGACATGGGCTGCACGTCATCCAGGCTACCCATCAGAGGACCCAGAGGACTTGCAGGTGACCAAGCGTTTCCAGGCCTTCTGGACTCCCCGGAAGAAGTCCCGGATGCCTTTCCTCATCACAAAGTAGCCATTGATGGTTGTTGTTCTGGGGCCTGACCAGGTTGCACATAGGCCAACATAGAAATGCACAACATAGAATGTCCACCCCAAATCACACCCTGACTTTACCAAATAGAGAAATAAAACAGCTCTCTAAGGTCAGGGCGTGACAAAAGGACATGATGGATAAAACATTTCACGACAGGCCTGATGGAAACAGCAAATTTGTCTGTCAACCTTCCAAATATCAGCAAAACAAAATGCGCTAGACAAGGTTGGATGTTTTTGTGTCGGTAAAATGAATTATGCGAGAAATGGCGGTGGAAATGCCTTTTATGCGCAAATATTTATATAATAACCATAATATCGAAGTAAACTTAGAGAGTCACGCATTGATATTGTGTGGTCCTCCCACTATGACTCGAGAATGCTCTGATGATCGATGCTCTGCCGTTTGACAAGTAAAATCATACGGTATAGGCTATACCCGCAAATTATCAGCGAGCTGTTTGCTAGAGCACACGTGCCTAGACCAGAGTGGGCACATTCTCTATATAACGCAAACAATTTTGTGACAAAACCATCAATAGAGTTGAAAATGCGATGGAAACCCAATAGGTTTTTATTATTTGGTACATGGGAATTTAACCGCAAAAGTTATTTTATGTGCACTACGTCTTAATCTGTAACAAGTCAATTTGATGGAAACACACTGGTGGGAATATATGCATAATTTTTCATGCAGACGTTTGAATATTTGCATGAAAATCTGTAGCCAATTGGACGGAAACCTAGCAAATGACAGGAAAAGAGATTTAGTTTATGCATTTGTGGTGACTTAAGAATGGTGTGTACAATATTGCATATGGATAGGAATAAAATACCTCTACAGTTACAGTATGTCAGATACCAAGATTATCATTGACAGAACAGGATGGTATTTAAAATATTGAATATTGTAGATAACAGTGTTACTCAACTGGACCTCTAGAGTTACAGTTTGAGATACAGAGATCAGTTGACAGGTCTTCTGAAAAGGACATACCAGGTCTTTCCTGACAGTATGATTTTGACCGTATTGTATCACTTTTTTGTTGTGGTTAGGCACTGTTTACTGGACAGTCTCTGGACTCATGTCCGTTTACTCATGCCTGACTCCCAAATCCAATAGTCTGGAACAATATCCCTCCTTTATTTTTTACATTGTTAATTAGCAGGATGTCTGTTAAGCAGGGGAAACAATAATGTGGGACATAAGGAGGAAATGTCAGCATGGATTTGTGTATTAGCCTCTGGCAAAGGTGGGTAAGGAGAGTAAGCAAGCATGTAGAGTTCCTTACTAGTTTATAATCAATTCAGGTGTACTGAGAACAAACATATATTTTTTTTACTAATTGCCTAATCTATAACACATTGGTTGATGTTTGACAGTTTTTCAAAAAGCAAAATGATTTGGACAAACCTTGACATTTTGGCTACAGAGGCAGTTATTCTTTATTAGTTATACAGTATAAAGGGGTGGGTGTGCATGAAGTTATGCTTAAATCCTCTAAGGACATAGAAGTCTAAAAACGATCAAGTAGTCTGAAACAAAGTACATTCATTTTTAATAGAACTGTTGTAAGGGTCACTGGGGGATTCATAGTGAAGATTCTAGGATGAGGGCTCTCAAAAGGCATGTAGGAAATGAAGTAGGCAGCCAAAGCTCAAAACTTAAATACATAGGAAACTTGTGGAAACACAAGAGATTCACACAGTGCAGAATGATTTTCCATTGGTTGTAAATACAATCTATTTTTCTACAGGATATTTAGGTATTTATATTTTAGCACAGTGGTCACATCACAATGTCAGCTGTCATCAGATAAAATAAAATGTTATTTTTCACATGCTCTGAATACAACAGGTGTAGTAGACCTTACAGTGAAATGCTTACTTACCCCAACTTGACCCCAACTTTATATAGTTGTATTGCTATTTAGGACGGGGCACACTTGGGTCTTCTTTAACCCTCATTTTAAGATAGAATTCAGTCAAGACTACCTCTGACTGAAATGAAAGATTGTCTGCTCAGAATAATTTTGAGGCAAAATCCTTTCTAAAACATTTCAAAGCCTTATCAGTTCCCCTTTCCAGTTTAATTTGGTTTGGTTTTGTGCTGTTCATTTCTCTCTCTCTCTCTCTCTCTCTCTCTCTCTCTCTCTCTCTCTCTCTCTCTCTCTCTCTCGCTGTTGACAATGAGTTCAGCAAGACCTGCTACTACAATTAATAAGTCTGTCTGGCACTGACAGGAAGTTTCCAAATTGTCATCAGTGGCACTGTTATCAACTGATTGAGTCTCTCATAACTCACTGGGTTGTCTTATTGGGACATTTGTGCATATCTCATACTGTCTTATCTGTGGTTACAAGTGGTCCCAAATGCACCCTATTCCCTGTATAGTGCTTTACCCTGGTCAAAGGTAGTGCACAATATAGGGAATAGGGTGCCATTTGGGATGCTCAATATAACCTGTCAGTATTGCTCTATTGGAGGATTCATGTCAAATCTTCCCATTTGATCTCAATTTCAAAAAAGTTGGGGAATCTATTGATTACAATTCAGACAAATCCTGTTCACTGCATCAGCAGAAGTGTGATAGTCATTTGCTGTGAGACATATTGTTTTATTTGACATAATTACATCATAATTGAATATATAAAGGAAAAGACAAAGGTTAAGAAAAAGGCTAATAGGATTTTAGGGTCATTTAGATTATGTAATTTACTGTTCTTAACTACTGTAACACAGTTAGTAACCCTATATTAGCATTTAGAGCCCACTGCTGTGGGAGTCTGTCAGATAGTGTGCACATGAAATGTTACATCAAATGAGAAGGCAAGTGATACATTATTTTGAAGTACTCAGATATTTACCACGGTTCATTTTTTATGTCTGATTTCAGTCTAATGAAATGATGTGTGATCCCCTACAGCAGCACCGGTTCTTTAATCTTTTTGATTTGAGATAGACAAGTCATTGACCTGCCTACCCCAGTGCCGTCCCTGGCCAGGATGACTTGAAGAAAAGAGTACAGAGATGACGGATTAACAGGCAGCCTTATGGCCTATGAGTATTTAGTCTCAGCACAGAATAATATAAAAGAAAATGCTGTAGGGTGATTTATTTTCACACAGGGTAGACAACATTTCTCTTTTACCATCCTCCTTAGGTCCGGTCAACAATGATGCTATCACTTTTTGAATAATAAACTTCAAAGATTATAATAACATGAAAGAAAGATTATCAGTGGGCTTTCCACATAAAATTCTGACTTAGGTAATGCACTTGCCTGATGCACAACTGTTGGATGTTCTTAAGTCTGACTTAGGTAATGCACTTGCCTGATGCACAACTGTTGGATGTTCTTAAGTCTGACTTAGGTAATGCACTTGCCTGATGCACAACTGTTGGATGTTCTTAAGTCTGACTTTAAGCCCCTGTCTTCCCATTTTCTACTTGCCTCAATAAACATACCATATCTCATATCACTGACATTTCTATCCACCCCATGGCAAAATGTGTCAAATTGAAGGAAAAAAACTGTAAAACTGCACATTTTTTATCTGTGCCCCATGGCATACTGAGTATAATTGCATAACATTTGTTATAAAAAGTTTTCGCTGTCCCATAACAAAATATGTAGAAATGCAGAGTTACCAGATGTTTTGAATGATGATGTCCCATCCTCCCAGGCTGCTGGCCTGGAGTAGTATCAGATAGGGGGCCAAAGTAGTGGCATTTTGTTGAGGTTTTAATGGGATCAGGGTTAGTTGGTAAAGCAATTGTTTTTGTATTTAGTTTTAGTTTTCAGAAGAAGAAGAGACAATTGATACATGGATTGTGTGCCGTTCAGAGGGTGAATGGCCAAGACAAAAGATTTAAGATTGAATTGCCTTTGAATGAGGTATGGTAGTAGGTGCCAATAGTTTCCTGTGTGTATCAAGAATGGTCCACCACCCAAAGCACATCCAGCCAACTTGACACAACTGTGGGAAGAATTGGAATCAAAATGGGCCAGTATCCCTATGGGACGCTTTTGACACCTTGTAGAGTCCATGCCTCGACAAGGTTGTTCTGAGGGCAAAAGGGGTGCAATGGAATATTAGGAAGTTGGTCTTAATGTTTTGTATACTCAGAGTACAGCCAAACCAACAAGGAACTGGCAGTATATCTGTCTTTCCACCGCTCTCTCTGAATTTGATATAAAACCATCTGTGTTCGTCATAGAATGATGGGACTAGTTTCTGTGGAGGCGGACAGATTTCCAGCGTTGTGCTTTGTTTGAAGCAAGCAGTGGCGGGCCCTCTGATGAGCAAATTCAATTTTAGGTGGGACTTTCCAGCCTCCAATGGCTGTGGATATTTAAGTGATGATGCCGGAGAAGCTGGTGTTTGGAGGATATATTGGCACAGGTGTTTATAGGCCTGAGACGAAGTGCCAATACAGGGAGTGAAGGTTAAATAACTGAAAGACGTTAAACAGAACAGGAACAGCGCCTGGACGGGAACACACAACACCAAGTAATGCGTACACAGGGAACACCACGAGGAACAGATATATATATATACAGGGGCAATCAACCACGTGAAGGAGTCCATGTGAGTCCAATGAGCGCTGCTGCGCGTAGTGATGGTGACAGGTGCATGTACAGACGGGTAGCCTGGCGCGGAAGGGGAGTGGGAGCAGGCGTGACAATATCCTCCAAACACCGGCTTCGAGGATACATCAATAACAATGAGCTAATCAGTTACGATTTCACCCGGCATAAAAAATGTGCTCTTGTTAGGACACTATTGTTCAGAGGAGCTAGCCAACAACACAGCTAACACAATAACTTCAAACTGGAGCTGGAAAGACTGCAAACTAGCTGCCCTTCCTTTCGTTTAACCTTTTTTCAATTGACATTTCTTTGTATATATCCATAAAAATCATGTCAGCTGATTCATGATTTCGACTGGCTGAGAAACGCTGCCTGGCATCTCTCTTTCTCGTCCGACTCCCGATCCCTACACGTTCATTACTATGGGACAGTTGGAGATCGAATTTGAATATTTGAAACAATGTTGCAGATGTCGGAGAGAGACTCATGTTTATACAAATCTCCGCTTTTGAAAACTAAATGTTAGTCTAAAGAAATGTGAGATAATGTCTAGATGCTTTTTATAGTGGAGATCAAGTTTATAACTTCCCTGCCTGGGCTGATGAGACAGAGATGGAACAGAGTACATAAGCATTTTAACGTCATAGATTTAGCTGGTGGTAATTTGTGGAATAGACACCGGCTGGAATGCGCTTTTAACCAATCAGCATTCCGGATTATACCCACCCATTGTATAAATGGGTGATTCATGTGTTATGACGTCTTAATGTAGGTAGCCCTCAAGTAAAGCATTATGTGTGTCAAACTACTAACAGGCAGGGTTGCCACACAACATACTGGCCCACAAGTTATGATTAAGGTCATCTCGTTCACCAGGTACTTAAATTAGCTGGGGGATGAGGTCCTGATTAAGGTGTAGCAGCAGTATAAACACCACACTACAAAAGGTGAGTTTTGGTCACCGATGAGCTGAGTCATCATGCCCCGAAAACACCTTATTGTACATGAGCATGCTTGCAGGAGAGGGAGAGAGACGGAACACTGTCTAGCAGACCTAATCCCCTTATTAAAGCTGAGTCTGAACTTGCATCCCAAATGGCACTCTATACAGTGCACTACTTTTGACAAGACCCCTATGGGCCCTAGTCAAAAGTAATGCATTGTATAGTGAATAGGGTGCCATTTGAAATGCAGTCTGGATCTCCTCAACACAATTATACGGATGAGTTTCCCCGTTCCACTGTGCCTGAGGTTACGGTAAAGCCACTCACATGGAGTGGGCTTACGACTGCTCCTCTTCGCCTCAGCCTCTGAGAGAGGGGCTTCCCTGCTAGTATGAATGGGCCATGATAAAGTCCTCTTTTTCAATATGTCTAAGTCCTCTTCTGAAAGTATTACTTTCTTTGTCTCCCCAAGTGTCAAAAGCATTCCACTGGGGTGCTGGTCCATGTTGACTCCAATGCTTCCCACAGTTGTGTCAAGTTGGCTGGGTATCCTTTGGTTGGTGGACCATTCTTGTCAAAAACCCAGCATCTACACTGTGACATCAATAAAGGATCATAGCTTTCACCTGGATTCACCTGGTCCATCTATGTCATGGGAAGAGCACTCATGTTTTGTACACTCAGTGTATATTACACTGCTTTAATACTGCTAATTAATTTGGCAGACAGCATTGTTGTATTTCACACTAGAAACTCTGAATTCAATATACTGTAAATGATTCATCAAGCCCTTCTCTGCCAAGGCAGAGTTAGAGGAAGATGTGAGTATGCATTTCACCTGTTCGACAGCGCATGTGATAAATACATTGATAGGATTTTCTGACAGAAGATATTTGTCGCCATCTTGAGACCTTTTCTAACTCTTTCAGGACCGTGCCAATTAAATAAATAAGTGAAAGTCATACAACTTCCGACTGTCTAACACCAACATAGCTTTTGTTGAGCAAGCAAATATCTCCATCAAGTTGACATACATCAATTCACTTTTATTCATTTACATTATTTCTACTATAATATAAAGCTCCACAATGAATATCTTAATACTGCACTATGGATACAATTATATACCCTTATAGAAGTCATAAAATGACTAAGCCTAGTTCATACCCTTCGTGTGCAACACAAGAACGCTTCTCAAAATGCTGATCCTGCGTTCTTGTGTAAAGGTTTTTTTGTGTAGCTGCTTGCAGTTATTTCTTGTGTACGTATGTAGGGTATAAACTACGCTTTAGTCCCATGTCATCAAATGAAAACCTAAATTAAAATAAAAAATTCTGAAAGATACAATATTAATCAAAATCTGCAATACAAATGCTTTATTAAAACAACCATTAAAAAGTATGTATGTGATTGAAAAATAAAATACATAGTTCCTCAAAGCCCAAAAAGTTTAGCACCACTTTCCTAATCGTAAGAGTAGAAGCTGCTGTCGGCCTACCCTCCTTGTCATTTTTTAATTTAGGCTAAATATCTACATCAAATTTAGAGGCTGCAATGGACGTGGATCAATGATTACAATAGGGAGAGGGCATCAGATGTACAGCACATCTAGTCAATTGGTTGGGCCTCTTAGCTTATCTTCCTAATCACAGGAGAAGCTGTAGATGTCTGAATGACATTTAGAAGCTCACATTCCTAGTTACAGGAGTGGGAGCTAATAAGGGATCAAAAGACCCAGATGGAATTTTGGTGTTGACTAGCCTATAGTGGATCTTCCTTAAGGAGTATAAACTAATGGTAAGCTAGTCCACTGACAGCCTGGTTCAAATATAGCAGCATTAGGGGATTCAAAATGAAAACAGAAATGAGCAACAAAAATAAAAATGTTGTATTGAGGCCAGTTGTGGTGTCCTCCTCAGATGTAGCCTGGCAAAAGCAACTGACATGGGCTGCACGTCATCCAGGCTACCCATCAGAGGACCCAGAGGACTTGCAGGTGACCAAGCGTTTCCAGGCCTTCTGGACTCCCCGGAAGAAGTCCCGGATGCCTTTCCTCATCTTGGATAATTTAACTGGCAAGAAGATGAAAATATGTAAGAATTTCAGATGGACAATTGTCTGATAAAACAATAATTTATTACTTCTTTATATATAATTGTCACATAAGAACATTTCCCCCCAGGAATACTCACTCATAGGTGTAGAATCCACAGCAATGTACATCTCTGGCTGGTTTGTAGTGTCTGTAAGGACGATGCTCATGTTGGACTGTGAATAGAATTCAAGAATGCACAATTAAACTTCATTTTCACTTCCTTTACATATTCCTATGATTATACAGCTATACTTACTGGTGCCGATATCAAAAGGCACAACCAATGACCATTCAAGAGTAATCTGAGCTTGTCTTACCTTTCTGCCGGTGGCATAATGCACCCCCTCAGATTCTGCATCCTCCAAATCATTACTGCATGAGTCTTCAAGGTCTGAGGTCTCACGGTCATATGGGTTGGAAACTGAGGGTTTCAAGATGGCCAGTAGCTTGTGGGAAACAATGACAGAGACAATGGAAAGCATCTCCTGATCCTCAAATAAATCGTCAATTTTTAAGGAGCGTTTCAAACGCTTGACCTTCCCAAGGTCAGTGTAGATGGCATCTGCCAGCTTCGATGTCATCTTAGAATTGAAACTTTTTTTCTGGCTTTCCATTTCCTCAATCAGATATTTGGCCACCTCATCGTCGAACAATCAGATCAGCTCAGTCACCAGATCACTGATCTGGATGCGCTGACGCTTGTTGGTCCTTTTTGGCATACGGCATATCTTCTTGACAAGCTTCATCAGGACTTCTTCTAATATAAGCTCCCTAATGAAGCTGGTGGAACCGGATGTCACTTGTTCCACAGTGGACCACTCCGGCTGTTCAATCTCAATCTTGATGCTGCTCTGCTCAGCTTTCTTATTCAAAGATTGACGGGTTGTCATTTCATTAAACAAGGCTGTCAATTCTTTCAAGTTGAGTGTAGATTCCAGATTTTTGGTGCTTTGAAGTTTGGATGGTGCATCCATAATTCCGTTCGTGACAAGACAGACAATGTCCTTGTGCAGCTTGGGTGCCTTGTGGCACAGTATCTTCTGTAGGGCTTCCTTTGTGCCATAGCGTTGCATCAACTTTCTATGCACAGACAGCACCAACTGAAAGATGTCTGTTGCCTTCAGGCAGACATTTGCTTCCCTCCACCTGTTAGTCACCCTCACCCACAGAGCACTGGACAGCTTGTTGGTCACATCCTCAACTAGGGTCCAGCTGGCCAGTTTATCCTGGGTCCGGGGACCAATCAGAGACCGCAGCCGGACAATGATATCCATCACCGCCTCTACATGAACAATAATATACACCGGTTGGGATGCCTTCACCTCAGCCGAGCCACATCGGCTCTTAACCATGACCTTGTCCTGGTCTGTCCTTAGGCAGATGTCTGAGGAGAGCGGCCTGATAGAGACTTTGGGTACAATTGAACCCAGACGGTCGACTTCCCTGGTGACTGCACTAGCAATGGCTGTTGTCATCTCCCCGCTGCCACGGCTCAAAGCTCGCCTCAGAGCATCAGGAGAGCCCATGTGCTCCTCCAGCTCTCTGCAGAGGGCACTTACAATCCTTGCACTTGAGGGGCGGGAGTACGGCGTCTTGAGATCCTTGGTAATTTCCAATGCTGAGGTAACGTCTGGGGAATCGGACGTGTCCCGAAGGACAGAAACCACCATGTCCATTGCCACATCAGAGAGAGTGGTGGTTGGGGATGACACAGGTGATGCAAAGTCTTCTGTGTCAAGCTCATACCCATGAAGCAGCTTGGTGATCAGGTCTACAACCACCTCTGGTGTGGAATGTAGACTGGGAGAGTCCTTGTCGGAGGTCTCAATCATACAGGATTCAATTTCACTCAAAGCCCCTCTGACCATGATGTTTGTCTCAGAGTCATCGGGTACATGGTTCTCTTTGAGGTGTTTGATACCTGCCTCACACAGCTCTTTCACATGGATGTTCTCGGAAGACATCACTGCTTCTTGAATAGTAGGTTGTTGATTGGCTATGGTTGTAGCTATGATTGTCCTTACCATCAGAGGACAAAGCTTTGCAACCAGTTCATTCTGTAGCTTAAAGTTCTCAGAGCGGCTGTAGTTCATGGGTACCTCAGGGATGTCAAGGCCCTGAAATAGCATCTTCTGTACCAGTTTGCCCATTACACCCTCCAGTAGACAATTAGTAGGGCTCAGGGTCTCATTCCCTCTGCCACTGGTGCTGGAAGGTAACTCTTGCTTCTTGTGAAGGCCATGAATGGCCTCACTTTGCGCAATACAACCCTCAACAGGCAACTCCTCCACTGCAATCGTGTGCATAACCACATTGACGTCGTTGGTGTGGGGTCCAATCAAAAGCTTCTTATAGGTTGGGTCTGTGACATATTGTAAAACACCCCCGCCTGTCTTTAAGTTCTGAGCTTTATCTCCAAATGTCCTATCCAGGAGACACAATACTGACTCAGATAGTGGGTCAGTGAACTCCTGGAGCTCTAGGCTGCTCTCAACTTTGAAGGGGCTGAGGCTACAGCTGATCTGGGAGCTGTAATAAGAAGCCTGCAGCTCTCTTTTGGACTCCAATCGGTCATAAAGCTTTGGATATAAGGCATCTGCAATATAGTCTGTAAGCCGCTCATCCAAATTAACAGAGAAAATATTATTCAGGCTTTTGTTGGAAGCCTCCTCTTTGGTTTTCCTCAGGATGTCCCGCACAGCTTCCCTTGGGGCAGAACCAGAAGTGCAAACATGTCCATTGGATGGTGTCTGGGTGCCAGTAAGGGATTCCTTGATCAAGAAACTCTGGAGTTCGGTGGCCACTTCCTTAGACATCTCCCTTCTGATCTTCAGAACAGCAGGTGTCAGTGTAGCTTTCTCCGAGGTCAAAGGTGTCAGAAGTCTGGTCAAAGTTGAGGGGCATCTGAGATGATCACCCAGACCCTCTAAGTCATCAGAGCAGGACACCTTGGCAACTTTAAATAAAACCGAACTAATAAGGTTCTGAGCCACAGCAGATGATTTTGCTGATGCTGCCTGGAGGGTCTCTGAACTAACCTGATTGGAGGCAGCCATCTTTGTTGTTGCCCTGGTAATGATGTTACTCACAGGCTTGATGGAGTAGCTCATAAACTGGGATCTCAGGCTTTCAAAGACTCCCTTCACTCTTTCTGCCTTCAGGTCTTTCTCAGTGGCAAATACACACGACTGAACAGCATAGAGAGATACAGGGAGAGGAAAGCCCAAGGGTGAAGCCACATCTGTGATATGGATGGAGGACTCTGAGGCGCCTCTGCAGCAACTTTATCATCTCCAGGACTCTGGCATTGTCCTGTGGTGAGGTGGAACACTCTCCTGAGACGTTCTCACTGTCTAGTGTGTTCTGGATTCCAAGCAGTGTTGTGCTGAGTATCCTCCTGTCATGGGGAAGCACTCCCCTCAGTGCAGAAGAGGACCGGCTCTGTGGTGCTGGTGTGTTGCATGGTGTTGATGCACCAGAGACGTCACTTCCACTGTCATCATCTTTTTTGGTCCTCATTATAATAAGGATTTCGTCAATGATCTCATCACTGTAGACTTCTAAGTCCTCTGTGGTAACATGGGCCGTCGGGGTGGCGATACTCAGAGTACGACCCCCAAGAAGTTTGAAGGACGTCTCCGACCCACTGCCAAGAGGGCCAACAGACACACATTGCAGTGTTTCGCTTGATGACGAAGAACAACTGGAGGAGAGATCAAGCAGCTCCTCCTCCAAAGTCGGAGAGAAGGAAATAATTCCCTCCATTTTCAGGACAGAGATAACATCCGCAAGTGTTGAATCTACAAGGTCCTCACCTAGTGGGCTACTCCTTAAGTGGCTGACAAACACCCTTGTAGGAGAATGGGAGACTGTGGTGGGAGATGGAGAGCCCTCCTCACCATTCACACTTGACTGCCCCTCCACAATTGCTAAAGACTGGGAGATGGCGGAACATACAGGTCCGCCAGCCCGTTCAATAATGGAGGGGAGGGAAACATCCAAAGGGGCTGGAGGTGTCACACTCCCTCCTTGGCCATTTCTATCTTGGCTGAGGCAGATCGACGAGACCTCAGTAGCAAATTGATTCTCCCGCAGAGGGCTGCTGCTAGAGTCAGGTCCAGGAACATTTGAAATGGAGCTTACAGTCAGGGAGCAAGGAATGTCACTCCTACTGTCTGAAAGCTTGATGGAGCACGAGGAGGGGAGGCTGCTGGAGGAGAGGTTGGTGTTGGTCTCGTCGCTGGAGATTAAGGAGGAGAAAGGGGCCAAGGTCAGTTTGACAGGGATGACATGCCCACGACCGTCCACAGCAGATAAGGTTCCAGAGTAGTCAGTGGCAGTAGGTGGTTTAGCAGAATGTGGTTTAGCAGGTGGTGGTTTAGCAGGTGTTGGTTTAGCAGGTGTTGGTTTAGCAGATTGTGGTTTAGCAGGTGGTGGTTTAGCAGGTGGTGGTTTAGCAGATTGTGGTTTATCAGATGGTAGTTTAGCAGATGGTGGATTGGCAGAAAGTGGCCTAGCAGCCAGGAGGTTCTTAGTAGAGATCTGACTGGAGAAAGAGTGTGCTCGTTCCTCACTGGACAGAGAACTGCTGCTACAATAAGTCTGGACAGCAGTGACTGGTTCATCAATGGAGATTGGGGAGGACCTACTGTCAGGACTCTGAGTGAGACAGATGACATTGACTTTGGAGAGTAGGGAGGTACAGCTGACAGAGCCCTGGGTTGAATCTTCATTGGTGTCTTTGCTGATGGGGAGCATATTCTCTGCAGCACTTTCTGAAGCTCTCAGCCTTATAAGGTCAACCAAGGCAGGGATCAGGATGCTATTTACCTCCTCCAATACTGAGCTCGTTATGTGCCCAATCAGGAGCAGCAAGTCCCTAACAGTAATCTGTATATATGAACATCAACAGAATTGATTAAGATTTACAGTATGTTGGAAATCAAAACACATGTTAATACATTTCAAATTATTTTAAAAAGTAAATATAACAAGTATACCTTTCTTTTTTAGCAATTACTCTATGTCAAATGCGTGGTCTCCATTGTTGCAACATAATCATCTTCCTCATCTAGACTTTTTATATTTACCAAAGTGGCAAAGGCATTTCACATCATATTATCCAATTACAGTGGCAAGACAAAGTATATGAACCCTATTGGAATTATCGGAATGTCTGCATAAACTGGTCATAAAATTAGATTTAATCTTCATCTAAATCACAACAACAGATTAACACATTCTGCTTAAACTAATAACACACAAATGATTGTATTTTTATTGTCTATACTGAATACATAATTTAAACATTCACAGTGTAAGTTGAAAAAAGTATTTGAACCCCTAGGCTAATGACTTTTCCAAAAGCTAATTGGAGTTAGCTAACCTGGAGTACAATCATTGAGACGAGATTGGAGATGTTGGTTAGAGTTGTCTGCCCTAAAAATACTCACAAAATTTGAGTTTGCTATTCACAAGAAGCATTGCCTGATGTGAACCATGCCTCAAACAAAAGAGATCCCAGAAGACCTAATATTAAGAATTGTTGACTTGCATAAAGCTGGAAAGGGTTACAAAAGTATCTCTAAAAGCCTTGATGTTCATCACTCCACAGTTAGACAAATTGTATATAAATGGAGAAAGTTCAGCACTGTCGCTACTCTCCCTAGGAATGGCCATCCTGCAAAGATGACTGCAAGAGCACAGCGCAGAATGCTCAATGAGGTTAAGAAGAAACTTAGAGTGTTAGCTGAAGACTTAAAGAAATCTCTGGAACATCCTAACATCTCTGTTGACGAGTCTACGATACGTAAAACACTAAACAAGAATGGTGTTCATGGGAGGACACCACGGAAGAAGCCACCGACTGTCCAAATAAAAACATTGCTGCACGTTTGAAGGTCGCAAAAGAGCATCTGGATGTTCCAGATTCTGTGGAGAGATGAAACTAAAGTTGAGTTGTTTGAAAGGAACACACAACACTGTGTGGAGAGAAAAAAAGCACAGCACACCAATATCAAAACCTCATCCCAACTGTAAAGTATGGTGAAGGGAGCATGGTATCATGGTTTGGAGCTGCTTTTCTGCCTCAGGGTCTGGACAGCTAGCTATCATCGATGGAAAAATGAATTGCCAAGTTTATCAAGACATTTTGCAGGAGAATGTAAGGCTGTTCGCCAATTGAAGCTCAACAGAAGTTGGGTGATGTAACAGGACAACGACCCAAAACACAGAAGTAAATCAACAACAGAATGGCTGCAACAGAAGAAAATATGCCTTCTGGAGTGGCCCAGTCAGAGTAGGGGACCTCAACCCGATTGAGATTCTGTGGCAGGGCCTCAAGAGAGCGGTTCACACCAGACATCCCAAGAATATTGCTAAACTGAAACAGTTTTGTAAAGAGGAATGGTATAAAATTCCTCCTGACCGTTGCTCAGGTCTGATCTGCAACTACAGAAAACGCTGAGGTTATTGCTGCCAAAGTAGGGTAAACCGTTTATTAAAACCAAGGGTTCACATAAACTCAGCAAAAAAAGAAACGTCCTCTCACTGTCTACTGTGTTTATTATCAGCAAACTTAACATGTGAAAATAATTGTATGAACATACAAGATTGAACAACTGAGACATCTTCTTAAGGCTAGGGGAACCCCTCGACAACATCCGCTGAAATGGCAGAGCGCGAAATTAAAACATATTTTTTCGAAATATTTAACTTTCATACATTCACAAGTGCAAAACACCAAATTAAAGCTTAACTTCTTGTTAATATACCCATCGTGTCCGATTTCAAAAAGGCTTTACAGCGAAAGCACATCATACAATTATGTTAGGTCAGCGCCTAGTCACAGAAAAACATACAGCCATTTTCCAGCCAAAGAGAGGAGTCACAAAAAGCAGAAATAGAGATCAAATTAATCACTAACCTATGTTTTGATGGCACTCATAGGACTTCATGTTAACAGTATGTTTTGTTTGATAAAGTTCATATTTATATCCAAAAATCTCAGTTTACATTGCCGCGTTATGTTCAGTAATGTTGTGCCTCGAAAACATCCGGCGAATTTGCAGAGAGCCACAACAATTTACAGAAATACTCATCATAAACTTTGATAAAATATACAAGTGTTATTCACAGAATTAAATATATACTTCTCCTTAATGCAACCGCTGTGTCAGATTTCGAAAAAGCTTTACGGAAAAAGCACACCATGCAATAATCTGAGTACAGCGCTCAGACACAAAAACAAGCCATACATGTTGTGGTCAGTAAAAGTCAGAAATAGTGTTATAAATATTCACTTACCTTTGATGATCTTCATCAGAATGCACTCCCAGGAATCACAGTTCCACAATAAATGTTTGTTTTGTTCGATAAAGTTCATCTTTATGTCCAAATACCTCCTTTTTGTTAGCGCATTTAGTTCACCAATCGAAATTCACAAGGCGCGGTCAAGTCCAGATGAAAGTCCAGACGAAAAGTCAAAACAGTTCTATTACAGTTCGTAGAAACATGTCAAACGATGTATAGAATCAATCTTTAGGATGTTTTTATCATAAATCTTCAATAATGTTTCAACCGGACAATTCCTTTGTCTTTATAAATTAAAAGGAACGCAGCTCGCTCTCACGGCCGCGTGCATGACTTAGCTCATGGCCTTCTGCCAGACCTCTTAGTCAAACAGCTCTTATTCGCTCCCCCTTCATAGTAGAAGCCAGAAACATGGTTCTAAAGACTGTTGACATCTAGTGGAAGCCTTATTAGTAAGTGCAATATGACCCCATTTACACTGTATAGTAGAAAGGCAATGAGTTGAAAAACTACAAACCTCAGATTCCCCACTTTCTGGTTGGATTATTCTCAGGTTTTCGCCTGCCATATGAATTCTGTTATACTCACAGACATCATTCAAACAGTTTTAGAAACGTCAGAGAGTTTTCTATCTAAATCTACTAATTCTATGCATATATTAGCTTCTGGGCCTGAGTAGCAGGCAGTTTACTCTGGGCACGCTTTTCATCTGAACGTGAAAATACTGCCCCCTATCCCAAACAGGATAAACTGAACATGTGGCTAACAGAAATTGAATAATGTGTCCCTGAACAAAAAGGGGGTTCAAAATCAAAAGTATTTGCCAGTTCTTGCTATAAGTTCCCAGACATTTCTGGGGGGGGGGGGGGGGTGGCCACAGGAGGACCCTCCGATCCAACAGGTCCCAGACGTGCTCAATGGGATTGCGATACGGGCTCTTCGCTGGCCATGGCAGAACACGGACATTCTTTTTTTTTGTGTGAATTTTACCCCGTTTTCTCCCCAATTTTGTGGTATCCAATTGTTTAGTAGCTACTATCTTGTCTCGTCACTACAACTCCCGTACGGGCTCGGGAGAGACGAAGGTTGAAAGTCATGCGTCCTCCGATACACAACCCTACTGCTTCTTAACACAGCGCGCACCCAACCCGGAAGCCAGATGCACCAATATGTCGGAGGAAACACCGTGCAACCTTGGCTAGTGCGCACTGCGCCCGGCCCACAGTGGACATTCCTGTCTTGCAGGAAATCTCGCACAGAACGAGCAGTATGGCTGGTGGCATTGTCATGCTGGAGGGTCATGTCAGGATGAGCCTGCACGAAGGATACCACATGAGGGAGGAGGTTGTCTTCCCTGTAACATACAGTGTTGAGACTGCCTGCAATGACAACAAGCTCAGTCCGATGATGCTGTGACACATCGCCCAAGACCATGAAGAACCCTCCACCTCAAAATCGATACCGCTCCACAGTACAGGCCTCGGTGTAACGCTCATTCCTTCGACGATAAACGCGAATCCGACCATCACCCCTGGTGAAACAAAACCATGACTCGTCAGTGAAGAGCACTTTTTGACAGTCCTGTCTGGTCCAGCGATGGTGGGTTTGTGCCCATTGGCGACGTTGTGCCGGTTTCCTTACAACAAGCCTACAAGCCCTCAGTCCAGCCTCTCTCAGCCTATTGCGGACAGTCTGAGCACTGATGGAGGGATTGTGCATTCCTGGTGAAACTCGGGCAGCTGTTGTTGCCATCCTGTACCTGTCCCGCAGGTGTGATGTTCGGATGTACCGACCCTGTGCAGGTGTTGTTACACGAGGTCTGCCACTGCGAGGACAATCAGCGGTCCGTCCTGTCTCCCTGTAGCGCTGTCTTAGGCATCTCACAGAACGGACATTGCAATGTATTGCCCTGGCCACATCTGCAGTCCTCATGCGTCCTTGCAGCATGCCGAAGGCACGTTCACGCAGATGAGCAGGAACCCTGGGCATCTTTCTTTTGAGGTTAATAGAAAGGTTAGTATAAAGGCCTCTTTAGTTTCCTAAGTTTTCATAACTGTGACCTTAATTGCCTATCGTCTGTAAGCTGTTAGTGTTTTAACGATCGTTCCACAAATGCATGTTCATTAATTGTTCATTGAACAAGCATGGGAAACAGTGTTTATACCCTTTAAAATGAAGATCTGTGAAGTTATTTGGATATATATGAATTATCTTTCAAAGACAGGATCCTGAAAAAGGGAAGTTTCTTTTTTTGCTGAGTGTACTTTTTCCACCCTGCACTGTGAATGTTTACACCGTGTGATCAATAAAGACATGAAAGAGTATCATTGTTGGTGTGCTATTAGTTTAAGCAGACTGGGTTTGTCTATTGTTGTGACTTAGACAACATTTTATGACCAACTTAGATATGGATTTCCCAGTAGATGGGAGACAGGGAAGCAGTAATATGCCTACAGCCCACAAAGAGTGAAAGCTGGGAACATGTTCATGACCAAAATGACCTACCACTGACGGGCTAGCTGAATGTGGTGAGCAGGTCATCACAGAAGACAAGGTTCCAGAGTGATCAGAGTCACTGCTAGGTCTTTCAGTTGGTGGTCTGGCAGAACGTGGTCTGGTAGTTTGTGGTCTGGCAATATGTGGTCTGGCAGTATGTAGCCTAGCAACCTCGAGGTTCTCAGTTGAGATCTGACTGGAAAGAGTGTCCATCGAGGAGGTGGAGTGTCTGAAGGGAGAGTCCATTCCCAGAGGTGTGTGTGTCTCCATGCCCAGGGGTCTCCAATCTCCCATCTGGCTACCAGGCTAAGAGAGACGTGTGAGAAAGAGAGGCAAATGGATGAAGATACCAACAGAAACACTGAGGTCCTACTGCTGCTTAAGCAACTGTGAGTTGATATCAGCCCTAGGAGTGCCGCTGTTCCATCCTTACCTGTCCAATCACCGACCAGCGGATTCGGCGCTCCAGGCGCAGCTCCCTGCACACTTCTCTTTCCAGCTCCTTAAGCCTGAGGCGTCGTTTCACATCCCAAGCCAGTTCGGCCAAGTGAAGGTTCTTCCCCTCTTCCATTTCACTCTGAAACCTTCACATACAAGGGAACATAAAACATGATTAACCTTAATTTTTCTACAACTCAAACTGTCCACCATTTCTATTTCTTAAGTTATTGCTAGATAGGTCAATGTGATTCCACACCTTTGCTTATGTTTTCTTTAAACAAATTTCAGTAAAAAATTCTAATAACACTCACGTGTTCTTGAAGTAGCTTCTACCCTTGGCAATGAGCCAATCTCTAAAATCCGTCAGTGAAATGTGGGACGGAACCTCCCCTTGCTGCTGCAAGACTAGGAACTGCTTCAAAAGCATTTTCTGAGAGAGAGAGAGATTAATTTGCACCCTTCCACAAGTTTTTCCTGGTCTTGTTACGTGATCAGAAAACCCTTTCCCGATCCATGAGCGACAGCAAGTTACATACACAGTTGAAATAAAACGCATGGAAAGGTGTCTTACAATATAGCTTTTGTGTTTTTATAATTATGCATCTAGAAAGCAGACCACTCTAACCTGCTGGGCACAGCACTGCTTCTCCCACAGCAACTGAACTGACTTGATGTAGCTACTGTAGCGATTGTACTCTTTACACGTACACAGCACCTGAAAGGGAGGAGCCACAAAAGAGCCATTTTTAGAGGAAGTTCATGTGTACAAACACCCAATCCCAAATCTACCTCTAACCCCTACCCCAATATTGATTGATTTTGCCTGTATTTAACCAGGTAAGACATTAAGAACACATTCTCTTTTACAACCTGCACTAACAATGACCATATGTAGATTTGGATTTGTGTAAACTAAGCAAAATGGCAAACATTTCACCTAGCCATCATATTGCTTACACCTGTACAATTTTCTCAGTTCCATTTAAGTGTCACTTTTAGATTTGGGAAAGAAAAGGGAGGTTTGCCTTGCCTTCTCATTTGAGGTGATGAGGCCTTGCTTCACCAGCCGCTTCTTCCTTTCCGGATGGCGGAAAAAACTCTTCAGGTGTTTGTCGTGGAGGCAGTTATAACTAACATCTATGACTCTCATGTTGGGGTCCAACAGGTCAAATCCTGGGGTCTCCTGATGGAGCTGTGGATTGTGTTTTAACAAACCTCAATGTCAGGGCAATGGATACTACAGTGGGAATGGTTTTGGAATTAGGACTGGAAATGGAAGGAAGTAATTAAAAATATATAATTAGGTAACATTTAATTTGAAAGAAATTGAGGATCTCAGATCATTTGGAATGTCATACTATCACACTAACCTTCTCCCCCAGTTTTCCTCTGAAGAATACAGGGAATGTCCTTTCTGGGGCTTCCTGTAACCCCTACAAAGACAGAGACAATTATGACAAAACTTTTTAGACGTGGGGTTTTGGTAATGGTTTTGATGGTAGACCCCATCCCTGTCCCTTGGTTTACAATAATTCCACCTTTTGCAAATTCACTTGCATGAAAAATGTTGAATCAAGCTTATCTCTAAAACAAATTTGTTTGATCCATTTACACTGTTAAACTATTCTTAAAGTAGTCAACTAGCCGTAGGCCTACATGATGACATTCTGTAGGCTACATATTAATCTCATAGACTTCCATCATCCATCATTAGAATGATACAAATGTGAAGCGACATTAATATGAAGAACGAACAAAGCATTATCCTAGGCCTACCTACATTTTTTTCTGCTTTGCCCGCACTTTTTGACATAGTAGGTATATTGACTAATATTGTAAACAAGTGATGTCATAACTGAAACTTGATTATCCTGTGTCTCCAGAAAAGGTAGGCCCTATGCCCTCCAAACGTCCGCTATCTGATAGACCTATGTTGTTGTACTGATATAAACACTATGAAAGGATATTGTAGCCTTAACCTACTGATATAGTCTACAGGCTTATTTATGGTGTGCCCACTCCATAAAGCACACCTCCAGTTGTGCCTGGGCTTGCTGCAACACGTGCACTCTGTTGCCAAGCCTTCCACAGAATCATATCTCAACCCTAAAATGTGATCCACATGTATTCGATGTCGATATTGTCAGTCATTTGCAGTGATGGATTTAAAGCATTACCACGACTACGTCTATATTATTCAATTATTGCACCCACACTGCTTGGGCGCGCCAACGAGCATCTGCATAGCAAAGGGCTAAAATAGAAGACTATTTCTGATGCAGATCCCACTGCAAGTCCTGCCTCTCCCATCTCCTCATTGGCTCATAGAAGCAGGTACCAACGTGCCATCTCCTCATTGGTTATAACCACGTGGGTGACTGAAAAACCAAAGAGGTCAGTGGCGGTAAGGCACCTAATTTATGAAAGTTGCCAATCGCAATATAGAATCAAGAGAAGAAAAAGCCTGGAAGGAGGAGAGATGACTAGAAACGATTTGGTTGACCGATTTATGTGTGGATTAATTGGTGGTGTAAAGGACCTTGGTTCACACAGGGTCATGTCTGGCGAGTCAGTGGACAAGTATCCTGCCTCTATTGTATTGTGTTTTGGAGAAAATGGGGGTCGTATTAGCAGTAACTGCAAAAAGTTACTGTGAAACCAAGGTAAATGGCAGTAACTGAACTTACTGCCTTTTAGCTTGGTTTCAACCTGCCCTTGGCTGCAGTTACTACGTTTAACCTTTGTATCATATCATTCTATTCTGATAGTGATGCAATTGAAACTGTATGACACTGACTGACAGCTACACACATACATTGCTAATCTAGGGAAACAACACCATGGCACAGCATTCCCGGGGAGAAATGATGGTTGAACTTGCTCTGAAACGCCGACATCCAGACACTAGTAAGTACTAGCTAGCTAAGTACATCTGACATCAAAATTAATTAGCTAGCTAGCGAGCATAGACTAACAATGCTACCTGCTCTCATAAGAGATCTGCAATTGATACTAACGTCAATCTATTATACATATAATCAATTTTATTCTGAAATTTCATATGCTGGTTTCTTTGAATCAGTACACCATACACACCATTACTAGCCTGTGACAGCCACTTAGCTAAAAATGACGCCCCCCTACCAAAACATCAAATCCTACCTAGCTAGCATTAGCATGAAGCAATAGATTTGTGCTACATGTTCCCATAAGAGACGATCAGCAGTTTATACTAGCTTCAATCTATTATACCTTGTCCTGGTCAGGAAAGTTAAAATCCCAAATTGTATCCATCACCTTTGTTGGTGGCATATGTAATTAGTACAACAAGCTTTGACATGCCAAACGTGTGCTCAATGTGTCTGTTTCAGTGCCATCTTTACATGAATGCGGGAAAAACTGTTTTCCATGACTTCCACCAATCCCTGTGGCCTAGATGATTAGTATCTATGCGGATCAAAGTTGCCATGTGAGGAGGGTGTATTAGGACAGTACAACCACGTCAATACTAGGTTTTATTCCTGTCAATGTCCATCCATGCAATATTTTTGTATTTGTAAATAAAAATGAAAATGTAAGAGCCTTTTTGGGAGCAGGTATGAAATTAATAGATGAACTGAGTTTTGACAGTGAAAATTTTTAAGATAATGTTTGCACAAGATAAAATCAACATTGATTATATCCTATATTATAGAATAACTGAAAAGGATTATGATCATATGTTTGCACACCAGAAAATGTCACTATTAATTATTATCATCCATGACAGATTAGAATCATTAGGATACATGTTCCTGATTATTTGCTCTATTTATTTCAGTTGATTTTGAGGGCCACATTTCAACAAAGATTCCTGATCTACCCCCTTTAACTGAAGTCACAGTGTCAACACTATTTGAAGAAATAGAGAACCAGTGGGTGGTCTCTGACTCATTAGACATCAGACTATCAGAAGATAAATAAATTTCCAATGATGATGAGGAAGATTATCATCCACCTTCAGAGTTGGATGTTCCAGCACAAGTGGCAGCTGAGCCCATGGACACAACTCCAGAACACCTATCAAACAAGAAATCCAAGATTCCACAAATGGGTAAGCCATGTGGTCCCAAATGCAAGAGGCAATGTACTCAGAATATTTCAGAGGTTAGGCGAATGGAAATATTTGAAAATTAATGGGAGATGAATTATAAGGAGAAGAGGACATGAATCTTCCACACGGTGGCACAGCAATCTAAGAAAAATGTTACAGTTGGTGCTTACAGTCGACGTAGCAGGTCGTTTCTGTACCATCTTCTAAACCAGAGCGGTTCTGCACAACAGGTGTGCAAAGTGTTTTTTCTGAAAACATTGGGCTACCACCCCAAAAATGACAGGTTGATTGTCACTAAGATGGGCAAGTCAATCACCACCAAACTGATTCCACCAAAGGATCAGAGGGGAAAGAAAGCTTCAGCGAGCAAATTGAACATGAATCCAATCCTGTAACACATTGAGTCCTTCCATCCCCAAATCAGCCTCTACCTCCCTAGTGACGTCAATATTCGGCTCATGCATAATGACTACGAGGAGAAGAACAAAGATGCCAGCCGCGGTTATGAAAACTATTGCAAGGCGGTAAAGGGAAGGAACATCAAGCTTTGTGAAGCTTGGAGAGGATGATGACCCTGCACCATCGTCCAGCTGAAGTAGGGAGCAGCACCAAAGCTGGCAGAGATGGCTGAGATCCAGTTGACGCGTGGATCCAGGAGCCTCTTCTACAAAGTCTCCCATGAAGAAAAGGACTTCACAGAGCTTGACTTCATCATGAAGAAAGTCCCTCTAGAGACACCCTCAACACTACGTACACAGGATAGAGGGATAGAAGAGTCCAAGAAGATGGACCAAATCACCAAGATGTGTCATCAAATGCCTGCAAATCGAAGGCAGTTCTGGAATGACTTGGCTGTGAACAGCATTACTAAGGATGAGGAGTGATATGGAAGAGCACTGAAGAAGTTTTACTTAAATATGAAATATTACTTAAATGAAATGTAACTATTCAGCGTTTTATCAATTGTAGCTAAATGTCATTTGGGTCCTCTTGTGAATATGAACATGTAAATATGTTTAAAATGTATTCTTAAAGCTGTTATTTATTCATTCAAAAGTGTTATTTGAAAAAATACAAATAAAATGTTTTTATTCGAAAACTCATGGTCATTTTCTATCATTTGTATTACCCTACATCATATGATTAACACACGGGACGAGACCCGTAATCATCTGCGCAATCCACAAGGTCACGAAAGCCCAAAACACACAGCACAGGTACTCACGCGCAGCAACGGACATTGTAATAATAATCAAAAGTGTAATGTAAACTAAAGGGCACACTAAAACAATTCCTAATCAGTGGGAATAGGGGACAGGTGTGAGTAATGAAAGTTCCGGCGGGATCCCTGACATCCGCGAAGCGCAAGAAGCATGAATGCTCTGACTTCTGCAGGCCAATGCAGAATTCGGATTGACCATGCAGAGTCCATAATATTAACAATAATAATAGTAATAATAATAATAATAGTAGGAATAATAACAACAGTAATAATAGTAATACTCATAATAATAGTAATAATAATCATAATAAGTTATAATAGAAATAGTAATAATAATCATAAAAATTGTAATAATAACAACTGTAACAATAGTGACACAAGTCATAATAATAATAATAATAATAATAATAACAATAGTAATAATTATAATGATAGTAATAATAGTAGTAATAGTATTAATAATAATAATAATAATAATAGTTGTAATGATAATAATAATAATATTGTATGGCATTTCTGTAGCGCTTTTCATAGATTCTCAAAGTGCTTCAACAGCAAAAAACAAACAAGCAATATATCAGGACAGGTCAACCAATAGAGGCCAAGTCTTTGAAAGCTGCTTCCTGCGAAGATGGAGGGTCCGTTCATGGCTTGAGCGGAGAGAGCTGGTGAGAGAATGGTAGATGATGGTGATGGAGTTTGCTGATGATCTTGTAGAGGGCATGTCTGGGAACCAGCCTGAGTCTTATAGCCACTGGATTTCTCTTCCACTCTGGGTAGCACCCACTTGGGTGATGCCTCAGCGTTTCTGGGCACCAGAAAGCTCACCTCACAAAGTTCCAAATAGTAGCCAGTCATCCTCACTACGAACACCCCACTGCAACTCTCTGATTCAGAGGGGTTGAGTTAAATGCAGGAGACACATTTCAGTTGAATGCATTCAGTTGTGCAACTGACTAAGTATCTTCTTTATTTACCTTTCCATCCCAGCATATTCTGTAGTATTCATAGTATATTCATAGTATACTCATAGTGTACTCATAGTATATTCATAGTATGTTGTGTATATATTACTACTTCCCTTCCTCCTTTTTAAAATATGTTTCTATTACTTGGTTGTATTTATGTCTGTGTGTAGGTGTGTGTGTGTTGCACTGTTGAGGAGAGCCTGTGAGTAAGCATTTCGCTGCAACATTTACGTCCTGTATTCTGGGAATGTGACCAATATATTTTGATTTGATGATAGCCAGGCACTAATTAGCCAAATTAATATAAGGTATTTTCAGCAAATGGTAACCTATTAGGCATTTATTCAGTATTTTTTTCTTCTTTATCTAATACATTTGTTTATTCATTCACAACTAAGATGTTGCTGGGTCAGTATAGGCATTGTGGTCCCCTGGTCTACTGGTACCAGAGCTGTGAGAAAGGATGCTAGGCCTAGCAGAGATGGCTCAGTGGCGGTAGTTTCACGCCCTGACCTTTAGATATCTCTGTTTTTCTATATATTCTGGTTAGGTCAGGGTGTGACGAGGGTGGGTACTCTAGTTTTTTGTATGTCTAGGTTTTTTTGTATGTCTAGAGTTTTTGTATGTCTTAAGGGTTTTGTTTATCTTTGTTGGCCTGATATTGTTCCCAATCAGAGACCGCTGTTTATCGTTGTCTCTGATTGGGGATCATATTTAGGTAGCCCTTTTTCCCACTTTCTGGTGTGGGATCTTGACTATGTGTAGTTGCCTGTCTGCACTATATTGTATAGCTTCATGTTTAGTTTGTTATTTTGTTTGTTTGTTCGGTGTTCATTCTTTTAATAAAGAGAATGTATGCATACCACGCTGCGCCTTGGTCTCCTTCATACGATGATCGTGACAGGTAGGTGCAGTGGCGGTAGGAGGAAAACAGAAAGAGACACACAAATGTAATGCCAATTGCATAATATGTAATCGTGATTACCACTAGGGTATGATGTGTTGCTAAATTGCCAGGGCTGAATTTTTGTCCCAGTCAGCCAATGCTTGCCATAACAAAGGGGTTGAATACTTTTTGAAAGCACTGTACAAATTGGTATGTTTAATCACAGAAATACAGTAGATACATTCTATTATGGTTTTCTTTGTAGCCTATTGGTTTCGTGGTTGTAAATGGAATAGTACCTGTTGGAAACTTATTTATGGTAGGCTGGCATTGCTTAATTGATTATGTGGGTCTAATTTGATACACAGAAGTGTTTTGTGCCATATCACAACGTGTTGCTGAACCCCTGAGCAGCACGACTTTCCATGTTTGAAGCAGGCCTGTTGTTTTGGCAAGACAGCTGTGCATGTGTTGCCGATGTGAAATGGCTAGCTCGTTTGCGGTGGTGCGCGCTAGTGGCGTTTCAATCGGTGACATCACTTTCTCTGAGACCTTGAAGTAGTGGTTCCCCTTGCTCTGCAAGGGCCGCGGCTTTTGTGGAGCGATGGGTAACGATGCTTCGAGGGTGACTGTTGACGTGTGCAGAACGTCCCTGGTTCGCGCCTAGGTCGGGGCGAGGGGGCGGGCATCAAGTTACACATGGCTGCATCTCACTGTTGCAGGCTGTGGACTATGTTTTGGTTATTTGCCGCTTGTTTGCTGCATTTGTTTACTGTTAATGTAACTAGCCTAAATATACTGGACATTGTGTCATATCTTTATCAATCTGACATTTTGTTTACTAGTCATACTACTTGGTACCGCTGTTTTGTTCTGTTCACGTTCATTTGTTGCATTTCCCAGTTGTGTCAGTAGGCTATTCAGTAGCCTATTTTTGTTTGCATGCATGAATAACTAGGTTACTAGGCTACTTTCAGCATTTAGTTTGTATTATTTTGGTAAAACATAGGGTAATTCACTTATTACAAACAGCCTATCTATCTTGTAGCCGATATTCATTACCAAACGGACTTGCTTTAGTGTGTAGGGCACTGTCCATGATGCTGATACGCAGCGGAAATACTACAGATTTTGCACCAACCTACCTTACTTCAAATGCAATCAATGATCTCTGAGTCTCAGCATATGAACTTTATGTTTGATATATAAGCAGAATTAAATATAATTCCAATGCAACAACCCCAAAAAAAGTTTCCCCTCATCGATTTCGACTGCTCCCTTAGTAAATGTTTCCTGACGCCTGGTGTGCGTGAGCGGCCTCGCGCATAAGGGTCTGATTAAATGGCAATTCCTAACACACAATGATCTAAGCCAAATCGATCCATTTTATAGACTTGATGTTGCGACAGTGGATTTACACATGACCTCAGACATGCACCCTTTTCCATAAATGTTTCAGTGTAATCAATACAAGAACTGTCTACAGTCAATCATTTCAAGGTAGGCCTTTAGCGATCCATGCGACAGGCCTAGGTCTTCGCTGTTCTCCAAAATGAGCCGGGAAAACATCATACTTCATCTGAGGTTGCCAAAGCTTGAATGGTACTGAATATTATTAAACTGGCTTAGAAATAAGAATGAGTAGAAATTAAAAAAAACATTGAAATTATTGCGTCACAATACCAGGCAACAATTGGGAGTGTACCCATGAAGTTACCAGTCAATTTCCAGGGTTAGAGTTCCAAGCCCATTCTATTCATTCTTATTTCTGTGAGCCCAGGCCTACTCCCATCATGAAGTAATTTACAGTCCACATCATTAAGCATAAATCTTAGACCACAGATGCTGAGATGCACTATTTTGCTCAAAATATATAGCTTTTACCCTTTGGTGTAAGCTATACAGTACCGTTTAGAAGTTTGGATGCACCCACTCCTTCAAGGGTTTTTCTTCATTTTTACTATTTTCTACATTGTAGAATAGTGAAGACATCAAAACTATGAAACACATATGGAACCATGTAGTTACCAAAAAAGTGTAAAACAAATCCAAATGTATTTTAGATTTGAGATTCTTCAAAGTAGCCACCCTTTGCCTTGATAACAGCTTTGCACACTCTTGGCATTCTATCAGCCAGCTTCACCTGGAATGCTTTTCCAACAGTCTCGACAGAGTTCCCACATATGCTGAGCAATTGTTGGCTGCTTTTCCTTCACTCTGCGGTCCAATTAATCTCAAACCATCTCAATTGGGTTGAGGCCACTCATCACTCATCTTGGTCAAATTGCCCTTACACAGCCTGGAGGTGGGTTAGGTCATTGTCCTGTTGAAAAACAAATTGCACTCCCACTAAACACAAACCAGATGGGCTGGCGTATCGCTGCAGAATGCTGTGGTAGCCATGCTGGTTAAGTGTGCCTTGAATTCTAAATAAAGCAAAGCACCATCACACCTCCTCCTCCATTCTTTCATGTTGGAAATCACACATGCAGAAATCATCCATTCACCTCCTCTTTGTCTCACAAAGACAGGGCCGTTGGATCCAAGAATCTCAAATCGCAGGCTGTCAAATCAAAAGGCACTCCTTCGATAAAGTTGTTTTTGACTAAAATTAAAACATGTCATTTTCACAAGGTTGTGGAGTAACATGTTCAACTACTTATTATTGGCTTTAATTCGGGTTGTGCCTTTAGATTGACAAAATTACCAACCAATGCAAGAATTTTTCACTTCTCAAACCCCGCCCTGGTCTGCTTGGTTTGTTTCGTAAGTGTTCAAGAAAGTCTTGTGATGTTGCGCCTCTTGGTTCAGAAATTCTGATTTAACATTAAGCCTGTTAGAAGAATGACATTTACAGGAAAAATGTACAGGAATCCTAGTCTCTCAGCCTGTATCTTTTGTGCTAAGCTATCAATGCTAGTTAGCAAAGTATCTAAACCTGCTGCATCTGAAATAACTATCGTTTAACGTTAAATACAGCCTCAGTGACTGTTCAAGCAAACAACAACACTGGAGGCCTATTGGAACTAATAACAAGTAACTAAATACAAAAAATATAGGCTATTTGGAAAGGACACAATGGCTGCAACTTCGGTCGGTGATGGTGTGAGTGGTTTTGCCGAATGTGCCCATAGGAGTTTGAGCCTTGAACAACAGAAAAATATTGAGTAACTACTCTCATTCTACAGGTTTTTAAGTATCTAGTTACAGACTTTAGACTAAGACATCCAGAGCAACACATAGGAGGGAGCTCCAATATGATCAGGAAACTAGACCGGTTATATAGATCGCTGAAAATGACTGTCAATCATTTCTTGTATTAGTTATCTCAGGGATGGTACTTGAAAAATTTAGCAGAAGCAATTTCCGGTTTAGAGGTAGTGCGTACAGCCCAGTGCATCACTGGGGCCAAACTTCCTGCCATCCAGGACCTCAACGCCAGGCGTTGTCAGAGTAAGGCCCTAAAAATTGTCTAAGACTCCAGCCACCCTAGTCATAGACTGTTCTCTCTGCTACTGCACGGCAAGCGGTACCGGAGCGCCAAGTCTAGGTCCAAGAGGCTTCTAAAGAACTTCTACCCCCAAGCCATACGACTCCTGAAAATCTAGTCAAATGGCGTCCCAGACTATTTTCAGTGCCTCCCCCCCACACACACCCTCTTTACACCGCTGCTACTTTCTGTTGTCATCTATGCCTAGTCACTTTAATAACTCTACTTACATGTTCACACTACCTCAAATAACCGGTGCCCCGCACATTGACTCTGATCGGTACCCCCTGTACATAGTCTCGCTAATGTTATTTCACTGCTGCACTGAAATGACTTGTTACTTTTATCTCTTATTCTTATCTGTATTTTTTGAAACTGCATTGTTGATTAGGGACTCGTAAGTAAGCATTTCACTGTAAGGTTTACACCTGTTGTATCCGGCGCATGTGACTAAAACAATTTGATTTGATTTGTACAGCTCTGATTCAAAGTCTTTAAGGTGATCGGGACATTCGTGTGTCCTAACAGGGTGAGGAGACAAAGTAGCCATTGATGGTTGTTGTTCTGGGGCCTGACAGGTTGCACAGCTAACTGGCCATTCTGGAGCAGTATCCTTCCTGTATGACTGGCAGGGTATTCAGGGCTGTGTGGTGATCAGTTTCCAACTACATCAGTTGGTTCCAGGCCCATTGACTAACTGGATGATGCTAGGATTCTCCAGTAGTGGAATGGTTAGTTGTCTGGTTGTGAAGGAGAGTCTGTGAAAGTGCTGTCACTAAAGCCTTGTTCACCCTGCAATCATTACAGGTGAAGCTGGTTGAGAGAATGCCAAGAGTGTGCAAAGCTGTCATCAAGGCAAAGGGTGGTTACTTTGAAGAATCTCAAATCTATTTAGATTTGTTTAACACTTTTTGGGTTACTACATGATTCCATGTGTTTTTTCATAGTTTTGATGTCTTCACTATTATTCCACAATGTAGAAAATAGTAAAAATAAATGAGTACGTATGTCAAAACATTTGACTGGTACTGTATAAGAAATATAAAATAATAATAGCAATATATATATATATACATTTACAACTGTAGCAATGATACATGTCCATTGGGGGGGTGGGGGCAATTTTACCAACACAAAAAGATTCAACCTTGTCTAGCGTATTTTGTTTTGTCGACATTTGGAAAGTTGACCAACAAATTTCCTGTTTCCATCAGGCCTGTCGTGATATTTTTTTCATCCGCCATGTACTTTACTCGCAGTAAAAGGTTGGATGGAAACCGGATTAGTGTGACCATTTACGGTATCTAGTTGTTGATTCTAAAGAGCAGAAATGTGTGTCTTACTACTCACAATCATTCCAATGCCAAATTGGTCTGTGGGTGGAAATTGTTATGTTGAATGTGGCAAAATGTCCTGCAGGTCACATTCTACATATTCCTTCATATTCCTTTGGAAGTCAGGTAGGATGGCAGATATTAGCTCTGGGTGGTTGGCTGTGATTACTGTTGGGAGCAGGCCCTGCAGGAGACATGGAGAGGGACAGAACCGGGGAGGGTGACCTCAGGTTAACTACAGGTTACTTAGAGGGTAGGTCATAGACTACGACTAAGAAGCGTTATGAGGGACGTAGCACAACTCCACACCCATATACATTTGAAGAGGATCCCTGGGCTTTGATGGAAAGTAAAGGGTTTACAGAAGGAGGTAGAGCTGGTCAAGCATTGTGCACAAAGACCACTATCTCGCAATAGATCCCCAGCCACCATACACAATGACATATAGCATATCTGTTTTAGTTTGTGGACGTGCTTCCTGTCCCAGACCTGCTGTTTTCAACTCTCTAGAGACAGCAGGAGTGGTAGCGATACTCTTAATGATCGGCTATGAAAAGCCAACTGACATTTACTCCTGAGGTGCTGACTTGCTGCAGCCTCGACAACTACTGTGATTATTATTATTTGACCGTGCTGGTCATTTCTGAACATTTGAACATCTTAGCCATGTTCTGTTATAATCTCCACCCGGCACAGCCAGAAGAGGACTGGCCACCCCTCATAGCCTGGTTCCTCCCTAGGTTTCTTCCTAGGTTTTGGCCTTTCTAGGGAGTTTTTCCTAGCCATCGTGCTTCTACACCTGCATTGCTTGCTGTTTGGGGTTTTAGGCTGGGTTTCTGTACAGCACTTTGAGATATCAGCTGATGTACGAAGGGTTATATCAATACATTTATTTGATTTTGTCCATTTTAAGGGGCCTCTTTTTTGTCATAGATGGCATATGTCCATAGCTGATTTTGCCTAGTTTTTATTGGATTGCTCCTCAAGCGGCCATGACAGAAGCCAAACGTGAGTTGGCTTGGGTGTGTGGTTTGATGTGGGTGTTCTTGAGTGTGTCCTTGCCACCTCCAAGATCAACACCAGGGCAAAATGGAGTGTTAAAAAAACATGTTGTTATAGTTTACTAATGTTCTCTGTACCAGACAACCCAGTGCCTAACACCTCTTTGCTCTAAAATAAGACATTGTCCAGGGTTAGGAGTTTTCCCTGGTCAGTTCATTTGGTAAGGAAAACCTCCTTACCCTGCTCATACTTTACAGATATGCCGCTGGGTCAAGGTCAGATCCCATCCATTCATCATCACTGTGCTTCCTCTATGTATGAAGGGAGTGTATGTAGTGACCTGCAGTCTAAACTCAGGGGCACTCTCAAATTCCAAATGGGGTTTGAAGGCATTTGTCAGTCCACTTCATCCTCGCACAGGAAAAATACACCCATGGCTGTGCTTTTTAAGAAGAGACATGCTTTTAGTATGGAAAATGTTATCCCAAGAGAGGAGCCATTTAATTTCAATGGAGGGGAACAAACAGAAGTGTGTGTGAGCAGACTTCTAAAGGCCACGATTTGGTCACACTAATCAGGTTTCCAACCAACTTTTGTATGCGAGTAAAGGTGTCACGTTCCTTCGTAAGGATCGGACCAAGGCGCAGCGTTTTAGGCGTACATTCTCTTTTTAATGGATAAACACCGGACAAAAACAACCAAACGAAACATGACTCTACTGTTGTGCACTCAGGCAACTAAATGTAGTCAAGATCCCACACCAGAAAGTGGGAAAAAGGGCTGCCTAAATATGATCCCCAATCAGAGACAGCGATAAACAGCTGTCTCTGATTGTGAACCATATCAGGCCAACATTGAAATGCACAGCATAGAATGCCTACCCCAAATCACACCCTGACCTAACCAAATAGAGAAATTAAACGGCTCTCTAAGGTTAGGGCGTGACAAAAGGACATGATGGATTAAAAAATCCACGACAGGCCTGATGGAAACAACAAATTTGTTGTTCAACCTTACAAATGTCAACAAACCAAATACACTAGACAAGGTTGGATCTTTTTGTGTCGGTAAAATGAATTATGCGAGAAATGGCGGTGGAAACGCCTTTATGCGCAAATATTTAAATAATAATCATATCGAAGTAAACTTGGAGTCACGCAATGATATTGTGTGGTCCTCCCACTATGACTCGAGAAAGCATGCAGTTTATTAGGCTACAGATGAAATAAGTTACGATGAACTTGATGGTGTTGATGCTCCTTTCCAATAAATATCAAGGGTCTTATTCTGATGGCATGATGATCGATGCTTGGCTGCCGTTTGACAAGTAAAATCACAGTATAGGCTATACCCGCAAATTATCAGCGAGCTGTTGGGAAGAGCACACGTGCCTAGACCAGAGTGGGCACATTCTCTATATAACGCAAACAATTTTGTGACAAACCATCAATAGAGTTGAAAATGCGATGGAAACCCAATTGTTTTTTATTATTTGGTACAGTACATGGGAATTTAACCGCAAAAGTTATTTTATGTGCACTACGTCTTAATCTGTAACAAGTCAATTTGATGGAAACACTGGTGGGAAAATATGCATAATTTCTTCATACAGAACTTTGAATTTTCGCATGAAAATCTGTCGCCAATTGGATGGAAATCTAGCAACTGACAGGAAAAGAGATTTAGTTTATGCATTTGTGGTGATTTAAGAATGGTATTTACAATATTGCATATGGATAGGAATAAAATACCTCTAGTTACAGTATGTCAGATACCAAGATTATCATTGACAGAACAGGATGGTATTTAAAGTATTGTAGATAACAGTGTTACTCAACTGGACCTCTAGAGTTACAGTTTGAGATACAGAGATCAGTTGACAGGTCTTCTGAAAAGGACATATCAGGCCTTTCCTGCCTGTGTGATTTTGACCGTATTGTATCACTTTTTTGTTGTGGTTAGGCACTGTTTACTGGACCGTCTCTGGACTCATGTCCGTTTACTCATGTCTGACTCCCAAATCCAATAGTCTGGAACAATATCCCTTCCTTTATTTTTTACATGATTAATTAGCAGGATGTCTGTTAAGCAGGGGAAACAATAATGTGGGACATAAGGAGGAAATGTCAGCATGGATTTGTGTATTAGCCTCTGGCAATGTGGGTAAGGAGAGTAAACAAACATGTAGAGTTCCTTACTAGTTTATAATCAATTCAGGTGTACTGAGAACAAACATATTTTTTTATTTTTACTAATTGCCTAATCTATAACACATTGGTTGATGTTTGACGGTTTTTCAAAAATGATTTGGACAAACCTTGACATTTTGGCTACAGAGGCAGTTATTATTTTTTAGTTATACATTATAAAGGGGTGGGTGTGCATGAAGTTATGCTTAAATCCTCTAAGGACATAGAAGTCTAAAAACGATCAAGTAGTCTGAAACAAAGTACATCCATTTTTATTAGAACTGTTGTAAGGGTCACTGGGGGATTCATAGTGAAGATTCTAGGATGAGGGCTCTCAAAAGGCATGTAGGAAATGAAGTAGGCAGCCAAAGCTCAAAACTTAAAAACATAAGAAACTTGTGGAAACACAAGAGATTCACACAGTGCAGAATGATTTTCCAGTGGTTGTAAATACAATCTATTTTTCAACAGGATATTTATGTATTTATATTTTAGCACAGTGGTCACATCACAATGTCAGGTGTCATCAGATAAAATAAAATGTTATTTGTCACATGCGCTGAATACAACAGGTGTAGTAGACCTTACAGTGAAATGCTTACTTACCCTAACTTGACTCCAACTTTATATAGTTGTATTGCTATTTAGGACGGGGCACACTTGGGTCTTCTTTAACCCTCATTTTAAGATGGAATTCAGTCAAGACTACCTCTGACTGAAATGAAAGAATATCTGCTCTGAATAATTTTGAGGCAAAATCCTTTCTAAAACATTTCAAAGCCTTATCAGTTCCCCTTTCCAGTTTAATTTGGTTTGTTTTTGTGTTGTTCATTTCTCTCTCTCTCTCTCTCTCGCTGTGGACAATGAGTTCAGCAAGGCCTGCTACTACAATTAATACGTCTGTCTGGCACTGACAGGAAGTTTCCAAATTGTCATCAGTGGCACTGTTATCGAGTGATTGAGTCTCTCATAACTCACTTGGTTGTCTTGTTGGGACATTTGTGCATATCTCAAACTGATTTATCTGTTGGTTATGTCCCAAATGCACCCTATTCCCTGTATAGTGCTCTACCCTGGTCAAAGGTAGTGCACAATATAGGGAATAGGGTGCCATTTGGGACGTAACCACAGATAAGTAATTTGCTTTGAGACATATTGTTTTATTTGACATAATTACATCATAATTGAATATATAAAGGAAAAGACAAAGGTTAAGAAAAAGGCTAATAGGATTTTAGGGTCATTTAGATTATGTGCTTTACTGTTCTAAACTACTGTAACACAGTTATTAACACTATTACCATTTAGAGCCCACTGCTGTGGGAGTCTGTCAGATAGTGTGCCCATTAAATGTTACATCAAATCAGAAGGCAAGTGATAAATTATTCTGAAGTACTCAGATATTTACCATGGTTAATTTTTTAATGTCTGATTTCAGTCTAAGGGCCACAAATGATGTGTGATCCCCTACAGCAGCACTGGTTCTTTAATATTTTTGATTTGAGATAGACAAGTCATTGACCTGCCTACCCCAGTGCCGTCCCTGGCCAGGATGACTTGAAGAAAAGAGTACAGAGATGACGGATTAACAGGCAGCCTTATGGCCTATGATTATTTAGTCTCAGCACAGAAGAATATACAAGAAAATGCTGTAGGGTGATTTATTTTCACACAGGGTAGACAACATTTCTCTTTTACCATCCTCCTTAGGTCCGGTCAACAATGATGCTATCACTTTTTGAATAATAAACTTCAAAGATTATAATAACATGACAGAAAGATTATCAGTGGGCTTTCCACATAAAATTCTGACTTAGGTAATGCACTTGCCTGATGCATAACTGTTGGATGTTCTTAAGTCTGACTTTAAGCCCCTCTCTTCCCATTTTCTACTTGCCTCAATAAACATACCATATGTCATATCACTGACTTTACCCGACAATGAATAATGCCATAGTATAATTTTAGTCCACTTATATACAATAGGCAGCTTAATAATATAATTAATATATATTACATAATATTAATTTCCTTCCTTAAATCATGTTTAGTCGTGCTTTCCAGACATGAAGGAGACATCAGCTTTCTAATGCTTACCCGATGAAGCAGAAAGCAATTTAGAGCCACTGTGTTCTAGTGGAGTCATAGGTTCACATATTGATTATTGATTATTCTCAGTTTTGCTCTGGTGTGTGTGTTCAGACTATAGCTGAATATCTTATATATCTCATTAGGTGCTGTGAGGCAGATGAGGGAGAGAAAAGAGCCACCAGTTCTCAGGGAATACATGTACAGTATTTGTAACCCTGACACATACATATAGGGAGATGTACACTTGTCAGTCACATCTCTAAGTATACTGCATTCAACACATGCATTTGTCTGGCAAGGAGACTGCTCTCTTTGTGATGTAGCATTGGTTAAAACATGACAACAGACAATGAAAAAGGAATCTTCAACCTCTTTTCAACCTTTGGATAAAAGCGTCTGCTAACTGGCGTACTTGATATTGAGCAACTCAGGGTATAGAATGTCAAAAGGAACAGAGGTGGCTTTGAACACTGACCATCAGTGCCGGTTCCAGGCATAAGCGACATAAGCAGTTGCATAGGGCCCCCGACTGCTAGAGGGCCCCCCGACCAAAAATAAAGAAATAAACGTACCCCCCAAAACTTTAACTCAGTAAAATGTGGTTGTGCATATACATGAAGTATGTGGACACCCCTTCAAATTAGTGGATTCAGCTAATTCAGCCACACCCGTTGCTGACAGGTATATAAAATCAAGCACACAGCCATGCAATTTCCATAGGCCTTACTGAAGAGCTCAGTGACTTTCAATGTGGCATCGTTAATGAATGCTACCTTTCCAACAAGTCAGTTTGTAAAATTTCAGCCCTACTAGAGCTGCCCTAGTCAACTGTAAGAGCTATTATTGTGAAGTGGGAACTGTCAAAGGGCAACAACGGCTCATCCGCAAAGTGGTAGGTCACACAATCTCACAGAACGGGACCGCCGAGTGCTGAAGAGTGTAACGCGTAAATATTGTCTGTCCTCGGTTGCAACAGTTACTGCCACATTCCAAACTGCGTCCTGGAGCAACGTCAGGACAAGAACTGTTTGTCGGGAGCCTCATGAAATGGGTTTCCATGGCCGAGCAGCCACACACAAGCCTTAAATCCACATGCACAATGCCAAGCGTCGGCTAGAGTGGTGTAAAGCTCGCCTCAGTGGAAACACTTTCTCTGGAGTGATGAATCAAGCCTCACCATCTGGAACAACAGACGATTCTGGGTCTGGCGAATGCCAGGAGAATGCTACCTGCCCCAATGCATACTGCCAACTGCAAAGTTTGTTAGAGGAGGAATAATGGTCTGGGGCTGTTTTCCATGGTTCGGGCTGGGCCCCTTAGTACCAGTGAAAGGAAATCTTAACACTACAGCATACAATGCCGTTCTAGACTATTCTGTGCTTTTAACTTTGTGACAACAGTGTGGGGAAGGCGCTGTCCTGTTTCAGCATGACAATTCCCCCATGCACAAAGCGAGGTCCATACAGAAATGGTTTGTCGAGATCGGTGTGGAAGAACTTGACTCACCTGAACAGAGCCCTGACCTCAACCCCATTGAACACCTTTGGGATGAATTGGAACGCTGACAGCGAGCCAGGCCTAATCGCCCAACATCAGTGCCCGACCTCACTAATGCTCTTGTGGCTGAACTTAAAGCAAGTCCCCGCAGCAATGTTCCAACATCTAGTGTTATAGCAGCAAAGGGGGAACCAACTCCTTATTAATGCCCATGATTTTGGAATGAGATGTTCGACGAGCAGGTGTCCACATACTTTTGGTAATGTAGTGTAGTTTAGCCGGCTATCTAAAATAGTAATAGTTATGGCCAAATGCCGTGCCCAGGGGCCCTGACCTCCAGAGGGCACCCATTTATTTTGTTAGTCATTCACACTCCGATATCTTATTAACATGGCATAAGTCATTACAAAAATGTGTAGAATTGCAGGAAATTTGCTTTAAATCTGCAAACATTTCGATCCACCCCATGGCAAAATGGGTAAAGTTGAGGAGGGAAAAACTGTAAAACTGCACATTTTTTATCTGTGCCCCAATGCATACTGAGTATAATTGCATGACATTTGTTATAAAAAGTTCTCACTGTCCCATTGCAAAATATGTAGAAATCCAGAGTTACAAGATGTTGAATGATAATCCTCCCAGGCTGCTGGCCTGGAGTAGTATCAGATATGGCCAAAGTAGTGGAATTGTGGTGAGGTTTTAATGGGATCAGGGTTAGTTGGTAAAGCAATTGTTTTTGTATTTAGTTTTAGTTTTTATATTTCAGGGTTTTTTTATTCACAAAGTGTAATGAATTCATACTATAGAATAGTCGACTGATACACAGCCAATACAGCAGCATGCACCTATGACATTTAGTTGTGGACCACCATAATACAGAAGAAGAAGAGACAATTGATACATGGATTGTGTGCCGTTCAGAGGGTGAATGGGCAAGACAACAGATTTAAGATTGAATTGCATTTGAATGAGGTATGGTAGTAGGTGCTAATAGTTTCCTGTGTGTATCAAGAATGGTCCACCACCCAAAGCACATCCAGTCAACTTGACACAACTGTGGGAAGAATTGGAATCAACATGGGCCAGTATCCCTATGGGACGCTTTTGACACCTTGTAGAGTTCATGCCTCGACAAGGTTGTTCTGAGGGCAAAAGGGGTGCAATGGAATATTAGGAAGGTGTTCTTAATGTTTTTTGCACTCAGTGTACAGCCAAACAACAAGGAACTGGCATTACATCTGTGTCAGAGTCTCTCTGCCTCTCTCTCTGAATTTGATATAAAACCATCTGTGTTCGTCATAGAATGATGGGACTAGTTTCTGTGGATGCGGACAAATTTCCAGCGTTGTGCTTTGTTTGAAGCAAGCAGTGACGGGCCCTCTGATGAGCAAATTCAATTTTAGGTGGGACTTTCCAACCTCCAATGGCTGTGGATATTTCAGTGATAATGCCGGAGAAGCTGGTGTTTGGAGGATATATTGGCACAGGTGTTTATAGTCCTGAGACGAAGTGCCAATACAGGTACAGGGAGTGAAGGTTTAATAACTGAAAGACATTAAACAGAACAGGAACAGCGTCCGGACAGGAACACACAACACCAAGTAATGCGTACACAGGGAACACCACGAGGAACAGATATATATATATATACAGGGGCACGTGAAGGAGTCCATGTGAGTCCAATGAGCGCTGCTGCGCGTAGTGATGGTGACAGGTGCATGTACAGACGGGTAGCCTGGCGCGGAGGGGGAGTGGGAGCAGGCGTGACAATATCCTCCAAACACCGTCTTCAAAGATACATCAATAACAATGAGCTAATCAGTTACAATTTCACCCGGCATAAAAAAATTTGCTCTTGTTAGGACACTATTGTTCAGAGGAGCTAGCCAACAACACAGCTAACACAATAACTTCAAACTGGAGCTGGAAAGACTGCAAACTCGCTGCCCTTCCTTTCGTTTTACCTTTTTTCAATTGACCTTTATATATATCCATAAAAATTATGCCAGCTGATTCATTATTTTGACTGGCTGAGAAACGTTGCCTGGCATCTCTCTTTCTCGTCCCGACTCCCGACCCCCTACACGTTCATTACTATGGGACAGTTGGAGATCGAATTTGAATATTTGAAACAATGTTGCAGATGTCGGAGAGAGACTAATGTTTATACAACTCTCCGCTGTTGAAAACGAAATGTTAGTCTAAAGAAATGTGAGATAATGTCTAGATGCTTTTTATAGTGGAGATCAAGTTTATAACTTCCCTGCCTGGGCTGATGAGACAGTCAGATGGAACAGAGTACATAAGCATTTTAATGTCATAGATTTAGCTGGTGGTAACTTGTGGAATAGACACCGGCTGGAATGCGCTTTTAACCAATCAGCATTCCGGATTATACCCACCCATTGTGTAAATGGGTGATGAAAGTGTTATGAAGTCCTAATGTAGGTAGCCTTCAAGTAAAGCATTATGTGTGTCAAACTACTAACAGGCAGGGTTGCCACACAACATACTGGCCCATAAGTTATGATTAAGGTCATCTCGTTCACCAGATACTTAATTAGCCGGGGGATGAGGTCCTGATTAAGGTGTAGCAGCAGTATAAACACCACACTACAAAAGGTGAGTTTGGTCACCAATGAGCTGAGTCATCATGCTCCGAAAACACCTTATTCTACATGAGCATGCCTGCAGGAGAGGGAGAGAGAGAGAGAGACGGAACACTGGCTAGCAGACCTAATCCCCTTATTAAAGGTGAGTCTATGGGCCCTGGTCAAAAGTAATGCATTGTATAGTGAATAGCGTGCCATTTGAAATTCAGTCTGGATCTCATCAACACAGTTATACAGATGAGTTTCCACCGTTCCACTGTGCCTGAGGTTACGGTAAAGCCACTCACATGGAGTGGGCTTACGACTCCTCCTCTTCGCCTCAGCGTCTGAGAGAGGGGCTTCCCTGCTAGTATGAATGGGCCATGATAAAGTCCTCTTTTTCAATATGTCTAAGTCCTCTTCTGAAAGTATTACTTTTTTTGTCTCCCCAAGTTAGGCAAACAGAGTAGTCACATAAACATGTGGTGCATAAATATCATATATCAAATCATACTAAACTCGTGTGCCAGGCTTCACGGTTCCGGATGCAGAATACATGCAAGAATATGGCAGCTTGGCCGTAAGACTCACATGCTCCGGAAACTTCAAATATATACAACCTGAAGTATATACACTGAGTGCACAAAACATAATGAACACCTTCCTAATATTTAGTTGCACCCTTTTTTCCCCTCAGATCAGCCTCAATTCGTCGGGGCATGGACTCTACAAAGTGTCAAACGCATTCCACTGGGATGCTGGTCCATATACTGTACATGTTTCATCAAGCCCTTCTCTGCCAAGGCGGAGTTAGAGGAAGATGTAAGTATGCATTTCACCTGTTCTTCTCAGCGCATGTGATAAATACATTGATTAGATTGTCTGACAGAAGATATTTGTCACCATCTTGAGGCCTTTTCTACCTCTTTCAGGGCCGTGACAATTAAATAAATACGTGAATGTCATGCAACTTCAGACCTAACACCAATATAGCTTTTGTTGAGCAAGCAAATATCGCCATCAAGTTGACATACATCAGTTCACTTTTATTCATTTACATTATTTCTACTATAATATAAAGCTCCATAATGAATATCTTAATACTGCACTATGGATATCATTATATACCCTTATTGGAGGGTATATAAGCCTAGTTCATACCCTTCGTGTGCAACACAAGAACGCTTCACAAAATGCTGATGCTGCGTTCTTGTGTAGAGCTTTTTTTGTGTAGCTGCTTGTAGTTATTTCTTGTGTACGAATGTAGGGTATAAACTACGCTTTAGTCCCATGTCATCAAATGAAAACCTAAATTAAAATGAACAATTCTGAAAGATACAATATTAATCAAAATCTGCAATGCAAATGCTTTATTAAAACAACCATTAAAAAGTATGTAAGTGATTGAAAAAACAAATACATAGTTCCTCAAAGCCCAAAAAGTTTAGCACCACTTTCCTAATCGTAAGAGTAGAAGCTGCTGTCGGCCTACCCTCCTTGTCATTTTTTAATTTAGGCTAAATATCTACATCAAATTTAGAGGCTGCAATGGACGTGGATCAATGATTACAATAGGGAGAGGGCATCAGATGTACAGCACATCTAGTCAATTGGTTGGGCTTCTTAGCTTATCTTCCTAATCACAGGAGAAGCTGTAGATGTCTGAATGACATTTAGAAGCTCACATTCCTAGTTACAGGAGTGGGAGCTAATAAGGGATCAAAAGACCCAGATGGAATTTTGGTGTTGACTAGCCTATAGTGGATCTTCCATAAGGAGTATAAACTAATGGTAAGCTAGTCCACTGACAGCCTGGTTCAAATATAGCAGCATTAGGGGATTCAAAATGAAAACAGAAATGACCAACAACAATAAAAATATTGTATTGAGGCCAGTTGTGGTGTCCTCCTCAGATGTAGCCTGGCAAAAGCAACTGACATGGGCTGCACGTCATCCAGGCTACCCATCAGAGGACCCAGAGGACTTGCAGGTGACCAAGCGTTTCCAGGCCTTCTGGACTCCCCAGAAGAAGTCCCGGATGCCTTTTCTCATCTTGGATAATTTAACTGGCAAGAAGATGAAAATATGTAAGAATTTCAGATGGACAATTGTCTGATAAAACAATAATTTATTACTTCTTTATATATAATTGTCAAATAAGAACATTTCCCACCAGGAATACTCACTCATAGGTGGAGAATCCACAAGTAATGTACATCTCTGGCTGGTTTGTAGTGTCTGTAAGGACAATGCTCATGTTGGACTGTGATCAGAATTCAAGAATGCACAATTCAATGCACAGTTTCACTTCCTTTACATATTCTTATAATTATACAACTATATTTACTGGTGCCGATATCAAAAAGCACAACCAATGACCATTCAAGAGTAATCTGAGCTTGTCTTACCTTTCTGTTGGTGGCATAATGCACCCCCTCAGATTCCGCATCCTCCAAATCATTACTGCATGAGTCTTCAAGGTCTGAGGTCTCACGGTCATATGGGTTGGAAACTGAGGGTTTCAAGATGGCCAGTAGCTTGTGGGAAACAATGACAGAGACAATGGAAAGCATCTCCTGATCCTCAAATAAATCGTACATTTTCAAGGAGCGTTTTAAACGCTTAAACTTCCCAAGGTCAGTGGAGATGGCATCTGCCAGCTTCGATGTCATCTTAGAATTGAAACTTTTTTTGCTGCCTTTCCATTTCCTCAATCAGATATTTGGCCACCTCCTCATCAAACAATCGGATCAGCTCAGTCACCAGATCACTGATCTGGATGCGCTGACGCTTGTTGGTCCTTTTTGGTATACGGCATATCTTCTGGACAAGCTTCATCAGGACTTCTTCTAATATAAGCTCCCTAATGAAGCTGGTGGAACCGGATGTCACTTGTTCCACAGTGGACCACTCTGGCTGTTCAATCTCAATCTTGATGCTGCTCTGCTCAGCTTTCTTATTCAAAGATTGACGGGTTGTCATTTCATTAAACAAGGCTGTCAATTCTTTCAAGTTGAGTGTAGAGTCCAGATTTTTGGTGCCTTGAAGTTTGGATGGTGCATCCATAATTCCGTTCGTGACAAGACAGACAATGTCCTTGTGCAGCTTGGGTGCCTTGTGGCACAGTATCTTCTGTAGGGCTTCCTCTGTGCCATAGCGTTGCATCAACTTGCTATGCACAGACAGCACCAACTGAAAGATGTCTGTTGCCTTCAGGCAGACATTTGCTTCCCTCCACCTGTTAGTCACCCTCACCCACAGAGCACTGGACAGCTTGTGGTCACATCCTCAACTAGCGTCCAGCTGGCCAGTTTATCCTGGGTACGAGGAACAATCAGAGACCGCAGCCGGACAATGATATCCATCACCACCTCTACATGAACAATAATATACACCGGTTGGGATGCCTTCACCTCAGCCGAGCCACATCGGCCCTTAACCATGACCTTGTCCTTGTCTGTCCTTAGGCAGACGTCTGAGGAGAGCGACCTGATAGAGACTTTGGGTACGATTGAACCCAGACGGTTGACTTCCCTGGTGACTGCACTCGCAATGGCTGTTGTCATCTCCCCGCTGCGGCGGCTCAAAGCTCGCCTCAGAGCATCAAGAGAGCCCATGTGCTCCTCCAGCTCTCTGCAGAGGGCTCTTACAATCCTTGCATTTGAGGGGCGGGAGTACGGCGTCTTGAGATCGTTGGTCTTTTCTAATGCTGAGGTAACGTCTGGGGAATCGGACATGTCCCGAAGGACAGAAACCACCATGTCCATTGCCACATCAGAGAGAGTGGTGGTTGGGGATGACACAGATGACACGTTCCTCGCTGGATAGGGAAGTACTGCTGCTAGAGTCACTTCCAGGAACATTTGAAATGGAGTTTACGGTCAGGGAGCAAGGAATGTCACTCCTACTGTCTGAAAGCTTGATGGAGCACGAGGAGGGGAGGCTGCTGGAGGGGAGGTTGGTGTTGGTCTCTTTGCTGGAGAGTAAGGAGGAGAAAGGGGCCACGGTCAGTTTGACAGGGATGACATGCCCACGACCTACCACAGCAGATAAGGTTCCAGAGTAGTCAGTGGCAATAGGTGGTTTCGCAGATTGTGGTTTAGCAGATTTTAGTTTAGCAGGTGGTGGTTTATCAGATTGTAGTTTAGCAGATTGTGGTTTAGCAGGTGGTGGTTTAGCAGGTGGTGGTTTAGCAGATTGTGGTTTACAAGGTGGTGGTTTAGCAGATTGTGGATTATCAGATGGTAGTTTAGCAGATGGTGGTTTGGCAGGTGGTGGTTTGTCAGATTGGGGCCTGGCAGATTTTGGCCTAGTAGAACGTGGCCTAGCAGCCAGGAAGTTCTTAGTAGAGATCTGACTGGAGAAAGAGTGTGCTCATTCCTCACTGGACAGAGAACTGCTGCTACAATAAGTCTGGACAGCAGTGACTGGTTCATCAATGGAGATTGGGGAGGACCTACTGTCAGGACTCTGAGTGAGACAGATCACATTGACTTTGGAGAGTAGGGAGGTACAGCTGACAGAGCCCTGGGTTGAATCTTCGTTGGTGTCTTTGCTGATGGGGAGCATACTCTCTGCAGCACTTTCTGAAGCTCTTAGCCTTTTTAGGTCAACCAAGGCAGGGATCTGGATGCTATTTACCTCCTCCAATACTGAGCTCGTTATGTGCCCAATCATGAGCAGCAAGTCCCTAACAGTAATCTGTATTTATGAAAATCAACAGAATTGATTAAGATTTACAGTATGTTGGAAATCAAAACACATGTTAATACATATCAAATTATTTAAAAAAGTAAATATAACAAGTATACCTTTCTTTCTTTTTTAGCAATCACTCAATATTAAATGTGTGGTCTCCATTGTTGCAACTTAATCATCTTCCTCATCTAGACTTTTTACATTTACCAAAGTGGCAAACGCATATCATATCATCCAAATACAGTGGCAAGACAAAGTATATGAACCCTATTGGAATTATCTGAATGTCTGCATAAACTGGTCATAAAATTAGATTTAATCTTCATCTAAATCACAACAACAGATTAACACATTATGTTTAAACTAATAACACACAAATGAGTGTATTTTTCTTTTCTATACTGAATACATCATTTAAACCTTCAAAAGGTAATTGGAGTTAGCTAACCTGGAGTACAATCATTGAGACGAGATTAGAGATGTTGGTTAGAGCTGTCCGCCCTAAAAAGCAATCCCAAAATTTGAGTTTGCTATTCACCAGAAGCATTGCCTGATGTGAACCATGCCTCAAACAAAAGAGATCTCAGAAGACCCAAGATTAAGAATTGTTGACTTGCATATAGCTGGAAAGGGTTACAAAAGTATCTCTAAAAGCCTTGATGTTCATCACTCCACGGTTAGACAAATTGTATATAAATGGAGAAAGTTCAGCACTGACGCTACTCTCCCTAGGATTGGCCGTCCTGCAAAGATGACTTCAAGAGCACAGCGCAGAATGCTCAATGAGGTTAAGAAGAATCTTAGAGTGTTAGCTGAAGACTTAAAGAAATCTCTGGAACATCCTAACATCTCTGTTGACGAGTCTACGATACGTAAAACACTAAACAAGAATGGTGTTCATGGGAGCACACCACGGAAGAAGCCACCGACTGTCCAAATAAAAACATTGCTGCACGTTTGAAGTTCACAAAAGAGCATCTGGATGTTCCAGATTCTGTGAAGAGATGAAACTAAAGTTGAGTTGTTTGAAAGGAACACACAACATTATGTGGAGAAAAAAAAAGCAACGCACACCAATATCAAAACCTCATCCCAACTTTAAAGTATGGTAAAGGGAGCATCATATCATGGTTTGGAGCTGCTTTGCTGCCTCATGGTCTGGACAGCTAGCTATCATCGATGGGAAAATTAATTGCCAAGTTAATCAAGACATTTTGCAGGAGAATGTAAGGCTGTTCGCCAATTGAAGCTCAACAGAAGTTGGGTGATGCAACAGGACAAGGACCCAAAACACTGCAACAGAAGAAAATATGCCTTCTGGAGTGGCCCAGTCAGAGTAGGGGACCTCAACCCGATTGAGATGCCGTGGCAGGGCCTCAAGAGAGCGGTTCACACCAGACATCCCAAGAATATTGCTAAACTGAAACTGTTTTGTAAAAAGGAATGGTATAAAATTCCTCCTGACCGTTGCGCAGGTCTGATCTGCAACTACAGAAAACGCTGAGGTTATTGCTGCCAAAGTAGGGTCAACCATTTATTAAAACCAAGGGTTCACATAAACTCAGCAAAAAAAGAAATGTCCTCTCACTGTCAACTGTGTTTATTATCAGCAAACTTAACATGTGCAAGTAATTGTATGAACATACAAGATTGAACAACTGAGACATCTTCTTAAGGCTAGGGGAACCCCTCGACAACATCCGCTGAAATGGCAGAGCGCGAAATTCTAAAATATTTTTCCCAAATATTTAACTTTCATACTTTCACAAGTGCAGAACACCAAATTAAAGCTTAACTTCTTGTTAATCTACCCATCGTGTCCGATTTCAAAAAGGCTATACAGCGAAAGCACACCATACGATTAAGTTGGGTCAGCGCCTAGTCACAGAAAAACATTCAGCCATTTTCCAGCCAAAGCAAGGAGTCACAAAAAGCAGAAAGAGAAAATTAATCACTAACCTTTGATGATCTTCATCAGATGGCACTCATAGGACTTCATGTTACACAATACATGTATGTTTTGTTCGATAAAGTTCATATTTATATCCAAAAATCTCAGTTTACATTGGTGCGTTATGTTCAGTAATGTTGTGCCTCGAAAACATCCGGCGAATTTGCAGAGAGCTACATCAATTTACAGAATACTCATCATAAACTTTGATGAAAGATACAAGTGTTATGCACATAATTAAATATATACTTCTCCTTAATGCAACTGCTGTGTCAGATTTCAAAAATGCTTTACGGAAAAAGCACACCATGCAATAATCTGAGTACAGCGCTGTCACGGTGCTGACTTTTGCCCGATACCCGCAGCAAAAGCCTCTACCCCGTCCTCTGGCTGGGCAGAGTACTTTAGGATTTTAGTTACTTCAGTGTAACAAGGGCCTAGCCGTGCGGACCTACCAACCCTTCTATTTATTTGTAATGCCCCTTCGCGTGAGTTGGGTTTGTTCCTTCGTTCACGTTGTCACTCCCTTTATTTCCCGGTCTAGTATGGGGCCTTGGATAAAAGTACTCTTCTAGTATTCTAAGTTTATAGATTCTTCCTATACTCCCTTACCTTGTGTCTTCTTTTCTTATATATCAATACCTAATAACTAATCTTCTGTTAGTTATTATGCTCGTCAGCTGGTAGTCTCTTGGAAACTAGTATTGTTATATGTATTGACTCTCCTAAAAATATATTATTGTCCACACAATGAAATATTCTTTAGTGCAATCACTTTAACCTATAACCAGGGTCACTTTCTGTTCAGTGAGAGTGTCAACGGCGTTTGCTCTCCAGATCGTTACTCTGGCCTAGTTGTTAAAGTTTCAAGCTTTTATTAAGTCACTCTGTTTTTTGTCTTATACACGTTATTACAATTCAATGGTTATACAGTTTCTCAATACAACAATAATGCTCAATCAATCCTTAAAGTGTTATGCTATGCCGGATACTTATTGCTAGACAGTTTAAGCACTTCTCAATATAAACCCTTATATAAAACTTAAACACAATTACCTTGATTATGATTCAGCTCCTTCAGTCACCTTCCCGTAATTGGTTTCTCAGCAATATTAATTTTACCTGTCAAAGCTTTGCTGGTGTGCTCTTGTCAGTTGATCACTCTAGGCTTAAATCCGCCAGCACTTTAGTCCATAGCTCCTCCTTCGTGTTGCAGTCATTTTTCATTACATCCGCATACCAGTCTCCTATTCTGGGGTCCTCTTGTGGTGCACCTGTCAGTGTAGGGAAGTTAAGGAGTTCAGCTTCCTCTGGCTCCCCCTGGTGTTCTCTCTTTATGTCTTGCACAGTCCATGGTTCCGATATTTTCCATGGATGAGGTTCGGCTGCCACTACTTCCAGTGAGAGAGTGGGCAGATCCCTTTTGCGTTTTGCTACAGCGCTCAGACACAAAAACAAGCCATACAGATACCCGCCATGCTGTGGAGTCAGTAAAAGTCAGAAATAGCATTATAAATATTCACTTACCTTTTGATGATCTTCATCAGAATGCACTCCCAGGAATTCCAGTTCCACAATAAATGTTCGATACAGTTCATCTTTATGTCCAAATACCTCCTTTTTGTTAGCGCGTTTAGTTCACCAATCGAAATTCACAAGGCGCGGTCAAGTCCAGACGAAAGTCCAGATGAAAAGTCAAAACAGTTATATTACAGTTCGTAGAAACATGTCAAACGATGTATAGAATCAATCTTTAGGATGTTTCTATCATAAATCTTCAATAATGTTTCAACCGGACAATTCCTTTGTCTTTAGAAATGAAAAGGAACGCGGCTCGCTCTCACGGCCGCGCGCATGACTTAGCTCATGGCCTTCTGCCAGACCTCTTAGTAAAACAGCTCTTAATCGTCCCCCCTTCACAGTAGAAGCCTGAAACAAGGTTCTAAAGACTGTTGACATCTAGTGGGAAGCCTTAGTAAGTGCAATATGACCCAATTTACACTGTATAGTAGAAAGGCAATGAGTTGAAAAACTACAAACCTCAGATTTCCCACTTCCTGGTTGGATTTTTCTCAGGTTTTAGCCTGCCATATGAGTTCTGTTATACTCACAGACATCATTCAATCAGTTTTAGAAACGTCAGAGTTTTTTTTATTCAAATCTACTAATAATATGCATATATAAGCTTCTGGGCATGAGTAGCAGGCAGTTTACTCTGGGCACGCTTTTCATCCGAACGTGAAAATACTGCCCCCTATCCCAAACAGGATAAACTGAACATGTGGCTAACAGAAATGGAATAATGTGTCCCTGAACAAAGGGGGGGTTCAAAATCAAAAGTAACAGTCAGTATCTGGTGTGGCCACCAGCTGCATTAAGTACTGCAGTGCATCTCCTCCTCATGGACTGCACCAGATTTGCCAGTTCTTACTGTGAGATGTTACCCCACTCTTCCACCAAGGCACCTGCAAGTTCCCGGACAGCCTATTGTGGACAGTCTGAGCACTGATGGAGGGATTGTGCGTTCCTGCTGTAACTCGGGCAGTTGTTGTTGCCATCCTGTACCTGTTCCGCTGGTGTGATGTTCGGATGTACCGATCCTGTGCAGGTGTTGTTACACGAGGTCTGCTACTGCGAGGATGATCAGCTGTCCGTCCTGTCTCCCTGTAGCGCTGTCTTAGGCGTCTCACAGTACGGACATTGCAATTTATTGCCCTGGCCACATCTGCAGTCATCATGCCTCCTTGCAGCATGCCTAAGGCACATTCACGCAGATGAGCAGGGACCCTGGGCATCTTTCTTTTGGTGTTTTTCAGAGTCAGTAGAAAGGCCTCTTTAGTTTCCTAAGTTTCATAACTGTGACATTAATTGCCTATCGTCTGTAAGCTGTTAGTGTCATAACGACAGATGCATGTTCATTATTTGTTCATGGTTCATTGAACAAGCATGGGAAACAGTGTTTATACCCTTGACAATGAAGATCTGTGAAGTTATTTGGATTTATACGAATTATCTTTGAAAGACAGGGTCCAGAAAAGGGGACGTTTCTTTTTTTGCTGAGTGTACTTTTTCCACCCTGCACTGTGAATGTTTACACGGTGTGTTCAATAAAGACATGAAAAAGTATCATTGTTGGTGTGTTATTAGTTTAAGCAGACTGGGTTTGTCTATTGTTGTGACTTAGACAACATTTTATGACCAATTTACTCAGAAGTCCAGGTAATTCCAAAGGGTTCACATACTTTTTCTTGCCACTGTACTTGGATATGGATTTCCCAGTAGATGGGAGACAGGGAAGCAGTAATATGTCTACAGCCCCCAAAGAGTGAAAGCTGGGAACATGTTCATGACCAAAATGACCTACCACTGACGGGCTAGATGAATGTGGTGAGCAGGTCATCACAGTAGACAAGGTTCCAGAGTGATCAGAGTCACTGCTAGATCTTTCAGTTGGTGGTCTGGCAGAACGTGGTCTGGCAATATGTAGCCTAGCAACCTCAAGGTTCTCAGTCGAGATCTGACTGGAAAGAGTGTCCATCGAGGAGGTGGAGTGTCTGAAGGGAGAGTCCATTCCCAGAGGTGTGTGTGTCTCCATTCCGAGGGGTCTCCAATCTCCCATCTGGCTACCAGGCTAAGAGAGACGGGTGAGAAAGAGAGGCAAATGGATGAAGATACCAACAGAAACACTGAGGTCCTACTGCTGCTTAAGCAACTGTGAGTTGATATCAGCCCTAGGAGTGCCGCTGTTCCATCCTTACCTGTCCAATCACCGACCAAGTGACGGTTCTTCCCCTCTTCCATTTCACTCTGAAACCTTCACATACAAGGGAACATAAAACATGATTTACCTTAATTTTTCTACAACTCAAACTGTCCACCATTTCTATTTCTTAAGTTATTGCTAGATAGGTCAATGTGATTCCACACCTTTGCTTATGTTTTTTTAACAAATTTGAGTAAAAGATTCTAATAACACTCACGTGTTCTTGAAGTAGTTTCTACCCTTGGCAATGAGCCAATCTCTAACATCCGTCAGTGAGATGTGGGACGGAACCTCCCCTTGCTGCTGCAAGACTAGGAACTGCTTCAAAAGCATTTTCTGAGAGAGAGAGATTCATTTGCACCCTTGCCTTCCACAAGTTCTTCCTGGTCTTGTTACGTGATCAGAAAACCCTTTCCCGATCCATGAGCGACAGCAAGTTACATACACAGTTGAAATAAAACGCATGGAAAGGTGTCTTACAATATAGCTTTTGTGTTTTTATAATTGTGCATCTAGAAAGCAGACCACTCTAACCTGCTGGGCACAGCACTGCTTCTCCCACAGCAACTGAACTGACTTGATGTAGCTACTGTAGTGATTGTACTCTTTACACGTACACAGCACCCGAAAGGGAGGAGCCACAAAAGAGCCATTTTTAGAGGAAGTTCATGTGTACAAACACCCAATTCCAAATCTACCTCTAACCCGTACCCCAATATTGATTGATTTTGCCTGTATTTAACCAGGTAAGACATTAAGAACATATTCTCTTTTACAACCTGCACTAACAATGACCATATGTAGATTTGGATCTGTGTAAACTAAGCAAAATGGCAAACATTTCACCTAGCCATCATATTACTTACACCTGTCCAATTTTCTCAGTTCCATATAAGTGTCACTTTTATACTTTGGAAAGAAAAGGGAGGTTTGCCATGCCTTCTCATTTGAGGTGATGAGGCTTTGCTTCACCAGCCTTTCTTCCTTTCCGGGTGGCGTAAAAAACTCTTCAGGTGTTTGTCGTGGAGGCAGTTATAACTAACATCTATGACTCTCATGTTGGGGTCCAACAGGTCAAACCCTGGGGTCTCCTGATGGAGCTTGTTGTAGCTGAATCATAATTAGTTAGGTAACATCGATAAATAAGATGTTTTATTTATCTTCTCTTGTCATTAGAATGTCTTCTTTTGCACTATACTGTTGGCAGTTGCATTTTCCTTTCTTCTCTAGGGAAAAGTCACTTGGGGCCCAGAGAGGGGAGAGGTCAGGCTTGTCTTTTACATGTCGGGTAATAGGCAGAATATCAGAAAGGGAGAAGTCAGGTTTGAACATTGTCTTCATAATAAATATATATGTGAAACCATGTGAAGGGCTCCACTATGTCTGTACTCCAGTCATTCCCTCCTTTTCCCATTGGGGGAAGGAGTATGGCAGTGTCTGGAACCACTGATGTTGAAACTTATCTTTCATAGTATATGACCTAGAGGCTCACTCCTCTCAGGGAGCTTGTCCAGGGGTGGATTGTATTTGAGATGGGAGTATCTAGAAATGACAATTGATATATGCCATTGGATGAGGTAATGTTTTGGTAATATGAAGTACCAAGAACGAGAAGTAGAACCTGGTCTAAGAGACCAAACTGAACGATAATTTATAGCTAATGTTATCTGTCTATGGGATACTCCTCTTTCAAGTAAAAGGCCCTTTGTGAAGTTCCTAAGATCTGTGGTTCGTCATTATGAGTTGAGAGGGGTGTATCTTGGCTATAAAATATGAAGTATTATTTTGTAAGCTCTCTCAGAATTAATTTATAGACACTGAATTTATCTGAGAGTCCATGGTGAAGCTCATATTATTAAAATATGAAGTTTAAGTATAACTCTGACTGGTGTGTGGTTTGTAACTCTCATCATTTAGTAATACAGGAAATTACCACGACATTTGGCGACGGGGATGGGATGTGAATCTTCCCTTGGTGACCGCTCCTGACGACCTAGGTAAATCGTGCACGAGGGATCCCTCAAACTTGGGATCTCAGGGAAACCACACTTCGGGAACGAAGCAGATGGACCCACCTTTGATCTGAGAGGCAGCGAGCCGAGTGGATACCACATCTCGAACTTAGTTGTTTTTTTAAGAAAGTGGAGCGAACCACACATACTTGAAGTCGAGTCTTTAGAAAAGCCTCTGTTATGTGGGCTATGAGTGTATTCCTTTGTAAGGAGGGCACCTTGGGAGGCGTAAACAGGGCAGAGTCAGAGGAGAGTAATCTGAGAGTTTGCGGACTCAAAGAATACTCTGCTCTTGGTCTGTTGCGGGCGACCTAGAGCCGTCCCGGCACTGAATTGATCACAGTAGGGATTGGTGCGGTCTGTGGGGGTGAGGGGCCAGGGTGACTGTGTTCTGTGTGAAACACGGTACTTGGTGAATCCCTATTGGAAGAAGGACCTCATTCTGAAAGTGTCTGTGTGACTCTCTAAGTATCTCTCAGAGGTGGTGAATTCCAATTATTTTAAATGTGCTAGCCAGGTTTGCCCTGGGTTACTCTGTGTGAGTATTTTGTTACGGGATCACTAGGTAATATTTGTAGGAGCGTTCTGTGTGAGCGGTGTAGGTTGACTCTGTGTGGGTAACCTTTTAATTATGTTCTGATGTTCTGTGCATCTGAACATCTGACCATTCCTGTGTGGGGGATAGCTCCTCGTTTTCAAATCAATGGCTGCCAATGTGCACATTCAAAACATCCTGGTGGAGACCGGAAGAAATGGAATCCAGTAAGTTGGATTTACAAAGAAAAAAGTCCCTTGAAAATGACGACAATGGCGACATCGTGTGGAATCTGTAGGAATTGCATACAGGTCGATAATTAATTTTGTGCCCTTTTAACAACCCATGAAAGTGACGCATGGAAATAATTTTTAGCTTTCAGAGAGCAGTTTTTCTTGCGCTTTTCAATGAAACACACAATCTGTTATAGTCACAGCCGTGATTTAACCAGTTTTAGAAACTTCAGAGTGTTTTCTATCTACACATACTAATCATATGCATATACTATATTCCTGGCATGAGTAGCAGGACGCTGAAAAGTTGCGCGATTTTTAACAGAATGTTCGAAAAAGGAGGGGGTAGACTTAAGAGGTTTTAAGGTCTGAAAATGTTTTATTTTTTCTTCCCAGTATGAGAGGAGTTGCGGGATTTATTGAATAAACAGTTTTCCATAAATTAGCGCGAATTAAGAGGGAATCTAGACGTAATTTATAATGTCGTACAAAGCCTAAGGCTTCCATCAAACTAATTATCATTGCGTGATTAATGTGATGTAGTAAAGTAATTGAAATACGTTGCATGAGTAAACATAATCTACTTATATTAAAATGCGCAAGATCTGTTTCCTAGTCTATAAATGTCGATGTTATTCTTTGATTGCTAATCTATTCATTTGGCATGTGAGAATCATAGCCGGAATAATGCTTGGACCTTTAAATTAGGGCTATTTTTCTGGGAAGTGTCTTGATTTTACGAATACAGACAATTGTAAAGTGGGTTTATTTGCAGAGAGTATTAGTAGTCATTCAAATAGCATTGGTGGTTCAGTGGTTAAATAGCTGCCTTCTAAGCTTGAGACCCGAGTTTGGTTCCCGGCAAATACACTAACTAAAATCTGAGTTTTTGATTGTAAATCAACTATTTGTATGTTTTGCCTGGAAAGTTATGGTTGCTAGTGTTTGTATAAGATATAAACTGAACGTTTTAATAGCTTGTTTGGTTCCTATTGAAAGAAGGGATAAATTTAACTTTTTAATAGATTGTTTAGGTTAAATTGATAGACTAATTTATTCAAAATAATAGCGAAGCGAATTTCGATGCAAGACGGTGTCTGTTGCCTAAATGATCTGCTGGAATAATGTATTGAGAATTGAGTCGTATTTAAATTACTGTATCATAGAGGAGACAGTTACCTAAATTAAAGAAATTCTAAATAATAGCGGAGATATAATGGCGGTAGAGAGGTGCCCACCGAAATGTTTTTCATTCTTATGGATTGACATATGTTATACATTTGGTGCTCTGCGTGTTATTTTTAAAGTCTTGGGCATTTCATAAGTGGGAAGAGGAAAGAGAAGAGAAAGTTTTAAAGTTTGGTTTTAATCTTATGATAGGAGGTAAGACAAAACGTTGAAATGAGAGGGGTTATATTTTTGCCCACTGGGAAAAAAATAGGAGCGTTAAGCTGAAAGTGATTTAGGTGTGAATAAGGAAACACTGTGATAATGTATTCTGATGGTTATTGATTCTTGGTTTGATTGTTTAGTTAACACCAGTGAATTTGAGCAGAAAGTTAATGTAGTCTAACATTGTAATCTTTTTCCATTACGTGGAACAATGTCAGGTCATTAAAGTTGATTGCAGTTTGAGTAGTTTTTATTTTTACAGGGACAGTGCATCATTAATCACAGTTGTGTGTGTCTAATGGCAGGGTATTCCAGACATGGCAAGCTCTCATGAGAGGCCTGTAATTTTCATCCTAGGTACACTTCAATTATGACAGACAAAATGAGGAGAAAAAATCCAGAAAATCACATTGTAGGATTTTTAATTAATTTATTTGCTAATTATGCTGGAAAATAAGTATTTGGTCACCTACAAACAAGCAAGATTTCTGGTTCTCACAGACCTGTAACTTCTTCTTGGAATCTTTATGAGTTTTTATTTTCTGAGTTTGAATTAAACACGTGAATTCTTTTGATAAAGGAAAGTTCTGGGAACCTGGGATACAACATGTAGGAAATGTTTGACTATTTTTGTAATTTGTCTAATATAGTAAAAAACACTTCTTTAAAGGGTTTTGTATGACCTATGAACTCTATCATGACTTTCCGTTGTGGCTTGATCATCCTCATTGGAAAGCCTGACTGATTTCAAGGTAATTTGTGTCATTGAAAAATATAGTTCTTAGCCATATTAACTAAGGCTGCTTTAATTCCATCTTCCTATAACCAGTTTTTCAGTTTAGTGATTTTATTTGATTTAAAAAATATATTTTGTACCAGTAGTAGTTTTGTTTTATACATTACTCTCATACTGAGAGGATGGGGGAGGATTCAGTTCTTTGAGGTTTTGGATTGAAGTTTATAAATCTTGAGTGATATGTGAAGGAGTGTATTGTATTGTTGTTGTGTTTGTTCTGTTCTATTCCCGAGGGGATATATGTCTAACTTCCTGATCCTTTGGCTCTACGATGGAGTTGACAGTATGATGGGGAGTATAAGCCAATTTGAAAGAATAGTTTCAATAGAATGTGTGGATATTCTCTTTGAAATATGTTTAGATGTGTATTAAGAATAATTGGTAAAAGTAATAATTTATCATGTAGTTAATAAACTGGACTAAACCGTTGTTCTGATCTGTTCTTTCGAGGTTATCATGAAAAGTGACATCAGACGGTATCTTAATGCATGGAAGAGATAATTGGACCGAACAGTGTGTGTACCTCAAAACCCCCTCTAACTGGCTGAAGAAGAGTGACAAAGGCGTTGAATAAGGCCCTGTCTGGACCACTTCTACCGGGAGAAGGGAGCCAAGCCAGGAATCGGTGTACAGTATCCAATCTAAGCTATCAACTGCTTTTCTCTCATGTTTCTCTCAGGAGTGTGAGAGGAGTCCACGTGGAGTGAGCATGGAGAGAGATCTGTTCTAAACTTTTCTTATGTTGCTGTTATATTGGTTCACGAATGGACAAGTGGTAAAGGTGATGGTGTAAAGATGAGACATTGAAATTGAGACATTATCATGGGCCATCCACTTTGAACTGTAAAGCTATCTGAAGAATAAGGAAAAGGATGCCAGAAGAATCAGTGCCTGAAAGAGGGGGTTGGTCAACTATGCCAATAAATTGTTTTGGACTTTTGTGGTATCAGGTTGATTGTAGAGGTCTACACCACGTAAAATTATAGTAATTTAGATTAAGAATGCATTGAGATACTGATCTGTATTATAATCGTGATTAAAAAGTTAATACTAGAATTATGGGATAATTATACTGAATGTTAATATGAATGTAAATTCTTCCAATATTGATGTGTGTTAAATTTATTTTTTTACTTTGAGTGATAGGACCAATTTGAATCACTGAGGAATGTCATTCTAAACTTTGGTTGGATAATTAGTTGGGTTGAAGCTATGATTTAGAATATGAATGATGTCATACTATCACACTAACTTTCTCCCCCAGTTTTCCTCTGACGAATACAGGGAATGTCCTTTCTGGGGCTTCCTGTAACCTCTACTAAGACAGAGACAATCATGACAAAACCTTTTAGATGTGGGGTTTTGGTAAGGATTTTGATAGTAGACCCCATCCCTGTCACTTAGTTTGCAATAATTCCACCTTTTGCCAATTCACTTTGCATGAAAAATGTTGAATCAAGCTCATATCTAAAACAGATGTGTTTGATCCATTTACATTGTTAAACTATTCTTAAAGTAGTCAACTAGCCGTAGGGCAACACAATGACTGATTCTGTAGGCTACATATTCATCTCATAGACTTTCATCATCCATCTTTAGAATTATATAAATGTGAAGCGATATTAATATGAAGAGCGAACAAAGCATTATCCTAGGCCTACTCACATTTTCTTCTTCTTTGCCCGCACTTTTTGACATAGTAGGCATATTGACTAATATTGTAAACAAGTGATGTCATAACTGAAACTTGATTATCCTGTGTCTCCAGAAAAGGTAGGCCCTATGCCCCCCAAACCTCCGCTATCTGATAGACCTATGTTGTACTGATATAAACACTATGAAAGGATATTGTAGCCTTAACCTATTGATATAGTCTACAGGCTTATTTATGGTGTGCCCGCTCCATAAAGCGCACCTCCAGTTGTGCCTGGGCTTGCTGCAACACGCTGTTGCCAAAACTTCAACAGAATCATACCGCAACCCTAAAATGTGATCCACATGTATTCGATGTCAAAACTGTCAGTTATTTGCAGTGATGGATTGAAAGCATTATCACGGCTAACAGGCTGACTACACCAAAATGAATTTAGAAATCTATATTATTAAATGCTTAGTCAGTTCTATTTCTGATTCAGATTGCACTGCACGTCCTGCCTCTCCCATCTCCTCATTGGATTATAGAAGCAGGTACCCACTTGCCGTCTCCTCATTGGTTATACCCATGTGGGTGACTGAAAAACGAAAGAGGTCAGTGGCGGGAACGCACCTAATTTATGAAAGTTGCCAATCGCAATATAGAATCAAGAAAGGAATAAGCCTGGAAGAAGGATAGATGACTAGAAACGATTCGGTTGACCGTTTTATGTGTGGATTAATTGGTGGAGTAGAGGACCTTGTGCATTTCACGTAAAATAACAACTCAGTGTTTATATCCCAGGACAAATTAGCTAGCAACAGCAAGCTAGCTAAATAGGACAAATTAGCTAGCAAGTGCAAGCTAGCTAGCTAAATTGTCATAAATGTTTAATGCTTTTCGACCTGTCCCCAAATTAATGTAATTGGTTCAGAGTTTGGTTTGATATTTTAAGCTGCGTGTCGTGATCTCGTTTGGTGTGGGGGGACAAAATACATTTATGCACGATGGCGCACAATGGCGCACGCACGCACGCAGTTGTTTTGGGTTCTTTGTTACAGACAGTTTTATGTGGTGCTTCGATGCACAAAGAGTCGGAAAAGCTTGTGCACTTTGCTCATACACTACATGTGGTGCCTGTGAACAAAGCCAGAAAATTGCACCTGATACCTCTCTCAGTCGATGAGCGCTCAATTTGGATGTTATTTTGCCCCTAGCCTTTTGATTGAAGAGGGTGCAACCTTGTGTAAATGTAGACCTATGTACTTGCCACTTAAGTCCTATTCAAAACAATGACTTGTCAACAAGTTCCGTGCGCTGTTTGAACGTTCCATGTGTTCCCAGGTAGGCTACACTTGATTTGCACTTTTTGGATCATTCAATTAGTCCTAGTGGGCACACATAGGACCCATGAGCATGATACGACTCCGCCTGTAATATTTATTTGATTTATAAGGGAAAGGTCAAGTTTACCATTGAAGCTGCTTCACTCAACTCTGCCTCAACCCACCACTGCAGAGTTTATTTAGCATTTTACAGGGAAGCTGACTCTAGGCCTGACAGGGAAAATTACTCTGAATCTGAGAGGGAGAACAACGCTGAACCCGAGAGGGAGAAGGACTGTGGACCTGCCAGGGAAACGGACGCTGAACCCGAGAGGGAGAAGGACTGTGGACCTGCCAGGGAAACGGACTCTGGACCTGAGAGGGAGAATGACTGAAACTAACAGGGATACTGACTCTGGGCCTGAGAGGGAAACTGGCTCAATGCAGATAACTACGGACCTGATGGGGGGGGGGGGGGGGGGGCTAGCTGGGTAGGATACCTAGGGCCTGGCAGAGCATCAAACTTAGTGGCTACTCGTGCAGGAGACTGTGGACCTAGAACGGCTGAGTACTGGGGGCCTATCACTAAGGTTGGAGTCCGGGAACTTAAATCAGAAACGTTTGAACCTGCAACTAGGGCCTGAGACTTAGGACATGGGGGGGCAGGATAGACCTACTTGAGGAGCAGGACACTCAAAGCCTGGACACTTTACACCTGCCAGGAAATTAGGACACTCTGACCCTGCCGGGAAGGAATGGAGCTCTGACCCTACCGGTAAGGAATGGAACTCTGACCCTACCGGTAAGGAATGGAACTCTGACCCTACCGGTAAGGAAGAGAACTCTGACCCTACCGGGAAGGAAGGGAGCTCTGACCCTACCGGGAAGGAAGGGAATACTGGCCCTACTGGGAAGGAAGGGAATGCTGGCCCTACCTTGGTGGCAGTGAACTGGACATAAAGGCCAGGGGGGACATCTGGGATGACTTCTGGTGGGTCACACAGAGTCATGTCTGCCGAGTTCCCCTGGAACTGAAAGGATAGGCGGCCAAATGAGGTGTTGGCTTTGGGGATGATCAGTGAGATATACCTGCTGGAACGTGTGCTACGGGTGGGGGTTGTTATCGTGACCAGTGAACTGAGATAAGGCGGAGATTTACCTAACATAGACTTATAGATGACCTGGAGCCAGTGAATCTGGCAACGAATATGTAGCGAGGGCCAGCCGACTAGAGCATACAGGTCGCAGTGGTGGGTGGTATAAGGTTATTTGGTAACAAAACGGATGGCACTGTGATAGACTGCATCCAGTTTGCTGAGTAGAGTATTGGAAGCTATTTTGTAGATGACATCGCCGAAGTCGAGGATCGGTAGGATAGTCAGTTTTACTAGGGTAAGTTTGGCGGCGTGAGTGAAGGAGGCTTTGTTGCGAAATAGAAAGCCAATTCTAGATTTAATTTTGGATTAGAGATGTTTAATATGAGTCTGGAAGGAGAGTTTACAGTCTAACCAGACACCTAGGTATTTATAGTTGTCCACATATTCTAGGTCGGAACCATCCAGGGTGGTGATGCTAGTCGGGCGGGCGGGTGTGGGCAGCAAACGTTTGAAAAGCATACATTTGATTTTACTCACGTTGAAGAACAGTTGGAGGTCACGGAAGGTATGGCATTGAAGCTCGTTTGGAGGTTAGTTAGCACAGTGTTCAAGGAAGGGCCAGAGGTATACAGAATGGTGTCGTCTGCGTAGAGATGGATCAGGGAATCGCCTGCAGCAAGAGCGACATCATTGATATATACAGAGAAAAGAGTCGGCCTGAGAATTGAACCCTTTGGTACCCCCATAGAGACTGCCAGAGGTCTGGACAACATGCCCTCCGATTTGACACACTGAACTCTGTCTGCAAAGTAGTTGGTGAACCAGGCGAGGCAGTCATTAGAAAAACCAAGGCTATTGAGTCTGCCGATAAGAATACGGTGATTGACAGAGTCGAAAGCCTTGGCCAGGTCGATGAAGACGGCTGCACAGTACTGTCTTTTATCGATGGCGGTTATGATATCGTTTAGTACCTTGAGCGTGGCTGAGGTGAACCCGTGGCCTGCTCGGAAACCGGATTGCACAGCGGAGAAGGTACGATGGGATTCGATATGGTCAGTGATCTGTTTATTAACTTGGCTTTCGAAGACTTTAGATGGGCAGGATGGATATAGGTCTGTAACAGTTTGGGTCTAGGATGTCACCCCCTTTGAAGAGGGGGATGACCCCGGCAGCTTTCCAATCTTTAGTGTTCTCGAACGATATGAAAGAGGTTGAACAGGCTGGTAATAGTGGTTGCAACAATGGCGGTGGATAGTTTTAGAAAGAGAAGGTCCAGATTGTCTAGCCCAGCTGATTTGTACGGGTCCAGGTTTTGCAGCTCTTTCAGAACATCTGCTGTCTGGATTTGGGTGAAGGAGAAGCTGGGGAGGCTTGGGGGCGGAGCTGTTGGCCGGGGTTGGAGTAGCCAGGAGGAAGGCATGGCCAGCCGTTGAGAAAAGCTTATTGAAATGTTAGATTATCATGGATTTATCAGTGGTGACCGTGTTACCTAGCCTCAGTGCAGTGGGCAGCTGGGAGGAGGTGCTCTTGTTCTCCATGGACTTTACAGTGTCCCAAAACTTTTTGGAGTTAGTGCTACAGGATGCGAATTTCTGCTTGAAAAGCTAGCCTTTGCTTTCCTGACTGACTGCGTGTATTGGTTCAACCGACGTCCGACGGAGGCCGGTTGAAGGCACAGCGGATGGAGTATTCGTCGGCAGACCAGTCGTGGTGGTGCGGCGGGGCGCCGTGTCGACAAAGGATCCAAGCCAGATGGCGAAATAGGTATTGTAGTAATTTAGTTTTCTAGCCGGGAGATGCGCCTGGCTCACGGCTAACTGCTGCTAGCTTCGGGGCAGGGGCGTTAGCCACTATAGCCACTTGGTAGCAGCAGTGATCCGGTGCCAAGGTCCAGAGCTTACGGCAAGGATCCGGTGGAGTAGTGTGTTCTAGCCGTGTTTGGGTAGAGTCCGGGTGAACAACTGAGTAGGCCGGGAGGTGGGCCTCAGAGATAGCTTCGGTACTGGGTAACTCGGTGGGTGCTAGCTAGCTGTGAAGATCAGGAGTAATGGTCCAGGGATTACGGCAGGAATCCGGCGTTGTAGTGGAGAGACAGTCTGTTGATGGTAGGCTGGCGAGTATTATCCAGGCAAAAAAAAAGAGCTGGTATCTGTGCAGAAGGTAAAGGCTGCAAGCAGTGGCTAACAATGACTAAATGGCTTGTAGCTAATTAGCTGGTTAGCTTCTGATGGCTAGGTGGTTCTTGCTATAAGGTCTTTAAAATAAGAATAATAGCGCTTCCGTATCACATTGAGTGTGGCAGGTTACCGGAAGGTATAATTGAACTAAAATGGAGGAGTGATTGAAAATAAAATTGAAATATATACAAAAAAAGACGAAAAATACAAAAGTACACAAGAGGACGAACAAAACACATCTGCACTGCTGCGCCATCTTGGAATATTAACAATGTAAAAAATAATGGAAGGGATATTATTCCAGACTATTGGATTTTGGAGTCAGACATGAGTAAACGGACATGAGTCCAGAGACTGCCCAGTAAACAGTGGCTAACCACAACAACAAAATGATACAATACGGTCAAAATCATACTGGCAGGAAAGGCCTGGTATGTCCTTTTTAGAAGACCTGTCAACTGATCTCTGTATCTCAAACTGTAACTCTAGAGGTCCAGTTGAGTAACACTGTTATCTACAATATTTAAATACCATCCTGTTCTGTCAATGATAATCTTGGTATCTGACATACTGTAACTGTAGAGGTATTTTATTCCTATCCATATGCAATATTGTAAATACCATTCTTAAATCACCACAAATGCATAAACTAAATCTCTTTTCCTGTCAATTGCTAGGTTTCCATCCAATTGGCGACAGATTTTCATGCGAATATTCAAAGTTCTGCATGAAAAAAATATGCATATATTCCCACCAGTGTGTTTCCATCAAATTGACTTGTTACAGATTAAGACGTAGTGCACATAAAATAACTTTTGCGGTTAAATTCCCATGTACCAAATAATAAAAAACGATTGGGTTTCCATCGCATTTTTAACTCTACTGATGGTTTTGTCACAAATTTGTTTGCGTTATATAGAGAATGTGCCCACTCTGGTCTAGGCACGTGTGCTCTAGCCAACAGCTCGCTGATAATTTGCGGGTATAGCCTATACTGTATGATTTTACTTGTCAAACGGCAGCCAAGCATCGATCATCATGCCATCAGAATAAGACCCTTGATATTTATTGGAAAGGAGCATCAACATCATCAACTTCATCGTAACTTATTTAATCTGTAGCCTAATAAACTGCATGCTTTCCCGAGTCATAGTGGGAGGACCACACAATATCATTGCGTGACTCCAAGTTTACTTCGATATGATGGTTATTATGTAAATATTTGCGCATAAAGGCGTTTCCACCGCCATTTCTTGCATAATTCATTTTACCGACACAAAAAGATCCAACCTTGTCTAGTGTATTTGGTTTTGTTGACATTTGTAAGGTTGAACGACAAATTTGCTGTTTCCATCAGGCCTGTCGTGAATTTTTTTATCCATCATGTCCTTTTGTCACGTCCTGGCCTTAGAGAGCTGTTTTATTTCTCTATTTGGTTAGGTCAGGGTGTGATTTGGGGTGGGCATTCTATGTTGTGCTTTTCTATGTTGGCTTGATATGGTTCCCAATCAGAGACAGATGTTTATCGTTGTCTCTGATTGGGGATCATATTTAGGCAGCCCTTTTTCCCACTTTCTGGTGTGGGATCGTGTCTACATTTAGTTGCCCGAGTGCACAACAGTAGTGTCACATTTCGTTTGATTGTTTTGTTGTTGTTGTCTGGTGTTCATTTAATAAAAAGAAAATGTACACCTGCTGCGCCTTGGTCCAATCCTTACGACGAATGTGACACCTTTACTCGCATATAAAAGTTGGTTGTAAACCTGATTAGTGTGACCAAATCGTGGCCTTAGAAGTCTGCTCACACACACTTCTGTTTGTTCCCCTCCATTGAAATTAAATGGCTCCTGTCTTGGGATAACATTTTCCATACTAAAAGCATGTCTCTTCTTTAAAAGCACAGCCATGAGTGTATTTCTCCTGCGCGAGGATGAAGTGGACTGACAAATGCCTTCAAACCCCATTTGGAATTTGAGAGTGCCACTGAGTTTAGACTGCGGTTCACTACATACACTCGCCAGCAGCAGTAAACCAAAGAGTGTAAAAGCAATGTATATTCAGTATTCACTCCCTTCATACATAGAGGAAGCACAGTGATGCTGAAGGGATGGGATCTGACCTTGACCCAGCGGCATATCTGTAAAGTATGAGCAGGGTAAGGAGGTTTTCCTGACCACATGAACTGATCAGGGAAAACTCCTAACCCTGGACAAGGTCTTATTTTAGAGCAAAGAGGTGTTAGGCACTGTGTTGTCTGGTACAGAGAACACAAATAAACTATAACAACAACATGTTTTTTTAACACTCCATTTTGCCCTGGTGTTGATCTCTACTCCTGGGTCTTGGAGGTGGCAAGGACACACTGAAGAACACACATATCAAACCACACCCCCAAGCCAACTCACGTTTGAGTATATAAAAGCCCAGGGATCCTCTTCAAATGTATATGTGTGTGGAGTTGTGCTACGTCCCTCATAATGCTTCTTAGTCGTAGTCTATGACCTACGCTCTAAGTAACCTGTAGTTAACCTTTGTGTTGGATTAAATTGCCCCCCCCAATGGACATGTATCATTGCTACAGTAGTAAATGTATATATATATTACTATTATTATTGTCACGCCCTGACCTTAGATATCCTTTTTATGTCCTAGCATCATCCAGTTAGTCAATGGGCCTGGAACCAACTGTTGTAGTTGGAAACTGATCACCACACAGCCCTGAATACCCTGCCAGTCATACAAGAAGGATACTGCTCCAGTATAACCAGTAAGCTGTGTAACCTGGTCAGGCCCCAGAACAACAACCATCAATGGCTACTTTGTCTCCTCACCCTGTTAGGACACACGAATGTCCCGATCACTTTAAAGACTTTGAACCAGAGCTTACAAATCAAATCAATCAAATCAAATTGTTTTAGTCACATGCGCCCGAATACAACAGGTGTAAACCTTACAGTGAAATGCTTACTTACGAGTCCCTAACCAACAAAGTAATTTCAGTGCAGCAGTGAAATAACAATAGCGAGACTATGTACAGGGAGGTACCGATCAGAGTCAATGTGCGGGGCACCGGTTATTTGAGGTAGTATGAACATGTAAGTAGAGTTATTAAAGTGACTATGCATAGATGACAACAGAAAGTAGCAGCGGTGTAAAGAGGGTGTGTGTGTGTGGGGGGGGCACTGAAAATAGTTTGGGAACATTGGTGACTTTCAACCTTCGTCTCTCCCGAGCCCGTACGGGAGTTGTAGCGATGAGACAAGATAGTAGCTACTACAACAATTGGATACCACGAAATTGGGGAGAAAAAGGGGTAAAATTCACACAAAGAAAAATAACAAAAAAAAAGGAATGTCCGTGTTCTGCCATGGCCAGCGAAGAGCCCGTATCTCAATCCCATTGAGCACGGAGGGTGAGGGCAAGGGCCACCCCCCCCCCCCAGAAATGTCTGGGAACTTGCAGGTGCCTTGGTGGAAGAGTGGGGTAACATCTCACAGCAAGAACTGGCAAATACTTTTGTTGTTCAGGGACACATTATTCCATTTCTGTTAGCCACATGTTCAGTTTATCCTGTTTGGGATAGGGGGCAGTATTTTCACGTTCGGATGAAAAGCGTGCAAAGAGTAAACTGCCTGCTACTCAGGCCCAGAAGCTAATATATGCATAGTATTAGTAGATTTGGATAGAAAACACTCTGACATTTCTAAAACTGTTTGAATGATGTCTGTGAGTATAACAGAACTCATATGGCAGGCGAAAACCTGAGAATAATCCAACCAGGAAGTGGGGAATCTGAGGTTTGTAGTTTTTCAACTCATTGCCTTTCTACTATACAGTGTAAATGGGGTCATATTGCACTTACTAAGGCTTCCACTAGATGTCAACAGTCTTTAGAACCATGTTTCTGGCTTCTACTATGAAGGGGGAGCGAATAAGAGCTGTTTGACTAAGAGGTCTGGCAGAAGGCCATGAGCTAAGTCATGCACGCGGCCGTGAGAGCGAGCTGCGTTCCTTTTAATTTATAAAGACAAAGGAATTGTCCGTTTGAAACATTATTGAAGATTTATGATAAAAACATCCTAAAGATTGATTCTATACATTGTTTGACATGTTTCTCCGAACTGTAATAGAACTGTTTTGACTTTTCGTCTGGACTTTCATCTGGACTTGACCGCGCCTTGTGAATTTCGAGTGGTGAACTAAACACGCTAACAAAAAGGAGGTATTTGGACATAAAGATTAACTTTATCGAACAAAACAAACATTTATTGTGGAACTGGGATTCCTGGGAGTGCATTCTGATGAAGATCATCAAAGGTAAGTGAATATTTATAACACTATTTCTGATTTTTACTGACTCCACAACATGTATGGCTTGTTTTTGTGTCTGAGCGCTGTACTCAGATTATTGCATGGTGTGCTTTTTCCGTAAAGCTTTTTCGAAATCTGACACAGCGGTTGCATTAAGGAGAAGTATATATTTAATTCTGTGCGTAACACTTGTATCTTTTATCAAAGTTTATGATGAGTATTTCTGTAAATTGTTGTGGCTCTCTGCAAATTCGCCGGATGTTTTCGAGGCACAACATTACTGAACATAACGCGGCAATGTAAACTGAGATTTTTGGATATAAATATGAACTTTATCGAACAAAACATAGGTTAGTGATTAATTTGATCTCTATTTCTGCTTTTTGTGACTCCTCTCTTTGGCTGGAAAATGGCTGTATGTTTTTCTGTGACTAGGCGCTGACCTAACAAAATTGTATGGTGTGCTTTCGCTGTAAAGCCTTTTTGAAATCGGACACGATGGGTATATTAACAAGAAGTTAAGCTTTAATTTGGTGTTTTGCACTTGTGAATGTATGAAAGTTAAATATTTCGAAAAAATATTTTTTAATTTCGCGCTCTGCCATTTCAGCGGATGTTGTCGAGGGGTTCCCCTAGCCTTAAGAAGATGTCTCAGTTGTTCAATCTTGTATGTTCATACAATTATTTGCACATGTTAAGTTTGCTGATAATAACCCGTTTTCTCCCCAATTTCGTGGTATCCAATTGTTTAGTAGCTACTATCTTGTCTCATCGCTACAACTCCCATACGGGCTCGGGAGAGACGAAGGTTGACAGTGAGAGGACGCTTCTTTTTTTGCTGAGTTTATGTGAACCCTTGGTTTTAATAAACGGTTTACCCTACTTTGGCAGCAATAACCTCAGCATTTTCTGTAGTTGCAGATCAGACCTGAGCAACGGCCAGGAGTAATTTTATACCATTCCTCTTTACAAAACTGTTTCAGTTTAGCAATATTCTTGGGATGTCTGGTGTGAACCGCTCTCTTGAGGCCCTGCCACAGAATCTCAATCGGGTTCAGGTCCCCTACTCTGACTGGGCCACTCCAGAAGGCATATTTTCTTCTGTTGCAGCCATTCTGTTGTTGATTTACTTCGGTGTTTTGGGTCGTTGTCCTGTTGCATCACCCAACTTCTGTTGAGCTTCAATTGGCGAACAGCCTTACATTCTCCTGCAAAATGTATTGATAAACTTGGCAATTCATTTTTCCATCGATGATAGCTAGCTGTCCAGAACCTGAGGCAGCAAAGCAGCTCCAAACCATGATACCATGCTCCCTTCACCATTCTTTACAGTTGGGATGAGGCTTTTTTTTCTCCACACAGTGTTGTGTGTTCCTTTCAAACAACTGAACTTTAGTTTCATCTCTCCACAGAATCTGGAACATCCAGATGCTCTTTTGCAAACTTCAAACGTGCAGCAATGTTTTTATTTGGACAGTTGGTGGCTTCTTCCGTGGTGTCCTCCCATGAACACCATTCTTGTTTAGTGTTTTACGTATCGTAGACTCGTCAACAGAGATGTTAGGATGTTCCAGAGATTTCTTGAAGTCTTCAGCTAACACTCCAAGATTCTTCTTAACCTCATTGAGCATTCTGCGCTGTGCTCTTGCAGTCATCTTTGCAGGACGGCCACTCCTAGTGTTACGGTTTTCTTCCGATGATGGAGCGGCGGACCAAAATGCAGCGTGGTTTCTATTCATGGTTCTTTAATAACGACTCTACGCATGAACAAACTAACAAAAACAAGAAACGTGAAAACCCAAAACAGCCCTATCTGGTGTAAACACAAGAGACAGGAACAATCACCCACAAAACACTCAAAGAATATGGCTGCCTAAATATGGTTCCCAATCAGAGACAACGATAAACACCTGCCTCTGATTGAGAACCACTCCAGACAGCCATAGACTATACTAGAAAACCCCACTAAGCCACAATCCCAATACCTACAAAAAAAAAACAAGACAAAACACACCACATAACAAACCCATGTCACACCCTGGCCTAACCAAAATAATAAAGAAAACACAGAATACTAAGACCAGGGCGTGACACCTAGGGAGAGTAGCGACAGTGCTGAACTTTCTCCATTTATATACAATTTGTCTAACCGTGGAGTGATGAACATCAAGGCTTTTAGAGATACTTTTGTAACCCTTTCCAGCTTTATGCAAGTCAACAATTCTTAATATTGGGTCTTCTGAGATATCTTTTGTTTGAGGCATGGTTCACATCAGGCAATGCTTCTTGTGAATAGCAAACTCAAATTTAGTGAGTATTTTTAGGGCAGACAGCTCTAACCAACATCCCAATCTCATCTCAATGATTGTACTCCAGGTTAGCTAACTCCAGTTAGCTTTTGGAGAGTCATTAGCCTAGGAGTTCAAAAACTTTTTTCAAGTTACACAGTGAATGTTTAAATTATGTATTCAGTATAGACAATAAAAATACAATCATTTGTGTGTTATTAGTTTAAGCAGAATGTGTTAATCTGTTGTTGTGATTTAGATGAAGATTAAATCTAATTTTATGACCAATTTATGCAGACATTCCGATAATTCCAATAGGGTTCATATACTTTGTCTTGCCACTGTAATTGGATAATATGATGTGAAATGCCTTTGCCACTTTGGTAAATGTAAAAAGTCTAGATGAGGAAGATGATTAAGTTGCAACAATGGAGACCACACATTTGATATAGAGTAATTGCTAAAAAAGAAAGAAAGTTATACTTGTTATATTTACTTTTTTAAATAATTTGATATGTATTAACATGTGTTTTGATTTCCAACATACTGTAAATCTTAATCAATTCTGTTGATGTTCATATAGATTACTGTTAGGGACTTGCTGCTCCTGATTGGGCACATAACGAGCTCAGTATTGGAGGAGGAAAATAGCATCCCGATTCCTGCCTTGGTTGACCTTATAAGGCTGAGAGCTTCAGAAAGTGCTGCAGAGAATATGCTCCCCATCAGCAAAGACACCAACGAAGATTCAACCCAGGGCTCTGTCAGCTGTACCTCCCTACTCCCCAAAGTCAATGTCATCTGTCTCACTCAGAGTCCTGACAGTAGGTCCTCCCCAATCTCCATTGATGAACCAGTCACTGCTGTCCAGACTTATTGTAGCAGCAGTACTCTGTCCAGTGAGGAACGAGCACACTCTTTCTCCAGTCAGATCTCTACTAAGAACCTCCTGGCTGCTAGGATACGTTCTGCCAATCCACCATCTGCTAAACTACCATCTGCTAAACCACAATCTGCTAAACCACCACCTGCTAAACCACAATCTGCTAAACCACCACTTGCTAAACCACAATCTGCTAAACCACCACCTGCTAAACCACAATCTGCTAAACCAACGGCTGCTAAACCAACACCTGCTAAACCACCACCTGCTAAACCACCTATTGCCACTGACTACTCTGGAACCTTATCTGCTGTGGTAGGTCATGGGCATATCATCCCTGTCAAACTGACCTTGGCCCCTTTCTCCTCCTTAATCTCCAGCGACGAGACCAACACCAACCTCCCCTCCAGCAGCCTCCCCTCCCCGTGCTCCATCAAGCTTTCAGACAGTAGGAGTGACATTCCTTGCTCCCTGACTGTAAGCTCCATTTCAAATGTTCCTGGACCTGACTCTAGCAGCAGCCCTGTGCGGGAGAATCAATTTGCTACTGAGGTCTCGTCGATCTGCCTCAGCCAAGATAGAAATGGCCAAGAAGGGAGTGTGACACCTCCAGCCCCTTTGGATGTTTCCCTCCCCTCCATTATTGAACGGGTTGGCGGACTTGTATGTTCCGTCATCTCCCAGTCTTTAGCAATTGTGGAGGTGCGGTCAAGTGTGAATGGTGAGGAGGGCTCTCCATCTCCCACCACAGTTTCCCATTCCTCTACAAGGATGTTTGTCAGCCACTTAAGGAGTAGCCCACTAGGTGAGGACCTTGTAGATTCAACACTTGCGGATGTTATCTCTGTCCTGAAAATGGAGGGAATTCTTTCCTTCTCTCCGAGTTTGGAGGAGGAGCTGCTTGATCTCTCCTCCAGTTGTTCTTCATCAGCAAGCGAAACACTGCAATGTGTGTCTGTTGGCCCTCTTGGCAGTGGGTCGTCCTTCAAACTTCTTGGGGGTCGTACTCTGAGTATCGCCATCCCAACGGCCCATGTTACCACAGAGGACTTAGAAGTCTACAGTGATGAGATCATTGACGAAATCCTTATTATAATGATGACCAAAAAAGATGATGACAGTGGAAGTGATGTCTCTGGTGCATCAACACCATGCAACACACCAGCACCACAGAGCCGGTCCTCTTCTGCACTGAGGGGAGTGCTTCCCCATGACAGGAGGATACTCAGCACAACACTGCTTGGAATCCAGAACACACTAGACAGTGAGAACGTCTCAGGAGAGTGTTCCACCTCACCACAGGACAATGCCAGAGTCCTGGAGATGATAAAGTTGCTGCAGAGGCGCCTTGAGGGGACACCCTCAGAGTCCTCCATCCATATCACAGATGTGGCTTCACCCTTGGGCATTCCTCTCCCTGTATCTCACTATGCTGTTCAGTTGTGTGTATTTGCCACTGACAAAGACCTGAAGGCAGAAAGAGTGAAGGGAGTCTTTGAAAGCCTGAGATCCCAGTTTATGAGCTACTCCATCAAGCCTGTGAGTAACATCATTACCAGGGCAACAACAAAGATGGCTGCCTCCAATCAGGTTAGTTCAGAGACACTCCAGGCAGCATCAGCAAAATCATCTGCTGTGGCTCAGAACCTTATTAGTTCGGTTTTATTTAAAGTTGCCAAGATGTCCTGCTCTGATGACTTAGAGGGTCTGGGTGATCATCTCAGATGCCCCTCAACTTTGACCAGACTTCTGACACCTTTGACCTCGGAGAAAGCTACACTGACACCTGCTGTTCTGAAGATCAGAAGGGAGATGTCTAAGGAAGTGGCCACCGAACTCCAGAGTTTCTTGATCAAGGAATCCCTTACTGGCACCCAGGCACCATCCAATGGACATGTTTGCACTTCTGGTTCTGCCCCAAGGGAAGCTGTGTGGGACATCCTGAGGAAAACCAAAGAGGAGGCTTCCAACAAAAGCCTGAATAATATTTTCTCTGTTAATTTGGATGAGCGGCTCACAGACTATATTGCAGATGCCTTATATCCAAAGCTGCATGACCAATTGGAGTCCAAGAGAGAGCTGCAGGCTTCTTATTACAGCTCCCAGATCAGCTGTAGCCTCAGCCCCTTCAAAGTTGAGAGTAGCCTAGAGCTCCAGGAGTTCAATGACCCACTTTCTGAGTCAGTATTGTGTCTCCTGGATAGGACATTTGGAGATAAAGCTCAGAACTTAAAGACAGGCGGGGGTGTTTTACAATATGTCACAGACCCAACCTATAAGAAGCTTTTGATTGGACCCCACACCAACGACGTCAATGTGGTTATGCACACGATTGCAGTGGAGGAGTTGCCTGTTGAGGGTTGTATTGCGCAAAGTGAGGCCATTCATGGCCTTCACAAGAAGCAAGAGTTACCTTCCAGTGGCAGAGGGAATGAGACCCCGAGCCCTACTAATTGCCTACTGGAGGGTGTAGTGGGCAAACTGGTACGGAAGATGCTATTTTCTCTGCAGAGAGCTGGAGGAGCAAATGGGCTCTCCTGATGCTCTGAGGCGAGCTTTGAGCCGTGTCAGCGGGAGATGACAACAGCCATTGCGAGTGCAGTCACCAGGGAAGTCAACCGTCTGGGTTCAATTGTACCCAAAGTCTCTATCAGGCCGCTCTCCTCAGACATCTGCCTAAGGACAGACCAGGACAAGGTCATGGTTAAGAGCCGATGTGGCTCGGCTGAGGTGAAGGCATCCCAACCGGTGTATATTATTGTTCATGTAGAGGCGGTGATGGATATCATTGTCCGGCTGCGGTCTCTGATTGGTCCTCGGACCCAGGATAAACTGGCCAACTGGACCCTAGTTGAGGATGTGACCAACAAGCTGTCCAGTGCTCTGTGGGTGAGGGTGACTAACAGGTGGAGGGAAGCAAATGTCTGCCTGAAGGCAACAGACATCTTTCAGTTGGTGCTGTCTGTGCATAGAAAGTTGATGCAACGCTATGGCACAGAGGAAGCCCTACAGAAGATACTGTGCCACAAGGCACCCAAGCTGCACAAGGACATTGTCTGTCTTGTCACGAACGGAATTATGGATGCACCATCCAAACTTCAAAGCACCAAAAATCTGGAATCTACACTCAACTTGAAAGAATTGACAGCCTTGCTTAATGAAATGACAACCCGTCAATCTTTGAATAAGAAAGCTGAGCAGAGCAGCATCAAGATTGAGATTGAACAGCCGGAGTGGTCCACTGTGGAACAAGTGACATCCGGTTCCACCAGCTTCATTAGGGAGCTTATATTAGAAGAAGTCCTGATGAAGCTTGTCAAGAAGATATGCCGTATGCCAAAAAGGACCAAGAAGCGTCAGCGCATTCAGATCAGTGATCTGGTGACTGAGCTGATCCGATTGTTCGACGATGAGGTGGCCAAATATCTGATTGAGGAAATGGAAAGCCAGCAAAAAAGTTTCAATTCTAAGATGACATCGAAGCTGGCAGATGCCATCTACACTGACCTTGGGAAGGTCAAGCGTTTGAAACGCTCCTTGAAAATTGACGATTTATTTGAGGATCAGGAGATGCTTTCCATTGTCTCTGTCATTGTTTCCCACAAGCTACTGGCCATCTTGAAACCCTCAGTTTCCAACCCATATGACCGTGAGACCTCAGACCTTGAAGACTCATGCAGTAATGATTTGGAGGATGCGGAATCTGAGGGGGTGCTTTATGCCACCGGCAGAAAGGTAAGACAAGCTCAGATTACTCTTGAATGGTCATTGGTTGTGCTTTTTGATATCGGCACCAGTAAGTATAGTTGTATAATTATAGGAATATGTAAAGGAAGTGAAATTGAAGTTTAATTGTGCATTCTTGAATTCTGATCACAGTCCAACATGAGCATCGTCCTTACAGACACCACAAACCAGCCATAGATGTACATTGCTGTGGATTCTACACCTATGAGTGAGTATTCCTGGGGGGAAATGTTCTTATGTGACAATTATATATAAAGAAGTAATAAATTATTGTTTTATCAGACAATTGTCCATCTGAAATTCTTACATATTTTCATCTTCTTGCCAGTTAAATTATCCAAGATGAGGAAAGGCATCCGGGACTTCTTCTGGGGAGTCCAGAAGGCCTGGAAACGCTTGGTCACCTGCAAGTCCTCTGGGTCCTCTGATGGGTAGCCTGGATGACGTGCAGCCCATGTCAGTTGCTTTTGCCAGGCTACATCTGAGGAGGGCACCACAACTGGCCTCAATACATTTTTATTTTTGTTGGTCATTTCTGTTTTCATTTTGAATCCCCTAATGCTGCTATATTTGAACCAGGCTGTCAGTGGACTAGCTTACCATTAGTTTATACTCCTTAAGGAAGATCCACTATAGGCTACTCAACACCAAAATTCCATCTGGGTCTTTTGATCCCTTATTAGCTCCCACTCCTGTAACTAGGAATGTGAGCTTCTAAATGTCATTCAGACATCTACAGCTTCTCCTGTGATTAGGAAGATAAGCTAAGAAGCCCAACCAATTGACTAGATGTGCTGTACATCTGATGCCCTCTCCCTATTGTAATCATTGATCCACGTCCATTGCAGCCTCTAAATTTGATGTAGATATATAGCCTAAATTAAAAAATGACAAGGAGGGTAGGCCGACAGCAGCTTCTACTCTTACGATTAGGAAAGTGGTGCTAAACTTTTTGGGCTTTGAGGAACTATGTATTTTATTTTTCAATCACTTACATACTTTTTAATGGTTGTTTTAATAAAGCATTTGTAATGCAGATGTTGATTAATATTGTATCTTTCAGAATGTTTTATTTTAATTTAGGTTTTCATTTGATGACATGGGACTAAAGCGTAGTTTATACCCTACATACGTACACAAGAAATAACTACAAGCAGCTACACAAAAAAAACTTTACACAAGAACGCAGGATCAGCATTTTGAGAAGCGTTCTTGTGTTGCACACGAAGGGTATGAACTAGGCTTAGTCATTTTATGACTTCTATAAGGGTATATAATTGTATCCATAGTGCAGTATTAAGATATTCATTGTGGAGCTTTATATTATAGTAGAAATAATGTAAATGAATAAAAGTGAATTGATGTATGTCAACTTGATGGAGATATTTGCTTGTTCAACAAAAGCTATATTGGTGTTAGAGAGTCGGAAGTTGTATGACTTTCACTTATTTATTTAATTGGCACGGTCCTGAAAGAGGTAGAAAAGGCCTCAAGATGGCGACAAATATCTTCTGTCAGAAAATCCTATCAATGTATTTATCACATGCGCTGAGTCGAACAGGTGAAATGCATACTTACATCTTCCTCTAACTCCGCCTTGGCAGAGAAGGGCTTGATGAATCATTTACAGTATATTGAATTCAGAGTTTCTAGTGTGAAATACAACATTGCTGTCTGCCAAATTAATTAGCAGTATTAAAGCAGTGTAATATACACTGAGTGTACAAAACATGAGTGCTCTTCCCATGACATAGATGGACCAGGTGAATCCAGGTGAAAGCTATGATCCTTTATTGATGTCACAGTGTAAATGCTGGGTTTTTGATGCGTAACAGTGTCCCGTGTGAATCAAGAATGGTCCACCAACCAAAGGACACCCAGCCAACTTGACACAACTGTGGGAAAAATTGGAGTCAACATGGACCAGCACCCCAGTGGAATGCTTTTGACACTTTGTAGAGTCCATGCCCCGACGAATTGAGGCTGATCTGATGGGGGAAAAGGGTGCAACTAAATATTAGGAAAGTGTTCCTGATGTTTTGTGCACTCAGTGTATATACTTCAGGTTGTATATATTTGAAGTTACCGGAGCATGTGAGTCTTACGGCCAGCTGCCATATTCTTGCATGTATTCTGCATCCAGAACCGTGAAGCCTGGCACGTGAGTTTAGTATGATTTGACATATGATATTTATGCATCACGTGTTTGTGACTACTCTGTTTGCCTAACTTGGGGAGACAAAGAAAGTAATACTTTCAGAAGAGGACTTAGACATATTGAAAAAGAGGACTTTATCATGGCCCATTCATACTAGCAGGGAAGCCCCTATCTCAGAGGCTGAGGCGAAGAGGAGCAGTCGTAAGCCCACTCCATGTGAGTGGCTTTACCGTAACCTCAGGCACAGTGGAACGGGGGAAACTCATCTGTATAATTGTGTTGAGGAGATCCAGACTGCATTTCAAATGGCACCCTATTCACTATACAATGCATTACTTTTGACCAGGGCCCATAGGGGTCTAGTCAAAGTAGTGCACTGTATAGAGTGCCATTTGGGATGCAAGTTCAGACTCAGCTTTAATAAGGGGATTAGGTCTGCTAGCCAGTGTTCCGTCTCTCTCTCCCTCTCCTGCAGGCATGCTCATGTACAATAAGGTGTTTTCGGGGCATGATGACTCAGCTCATCATTTGTAGTGTGGTTTTTATACTGCTGCTACACCTTAATCAGGACCTCATCCCCCAGCTAATTTAAGTATCTGGTGAACGAGATGACCTTAATCATAACTTGTGGGCCAGTATGTTGTGTGGCAACCCTGCCTGTTAGTAGTTTGACACACATAATGCTTTACTTGAGGGCTACCTACATTAAGACGTCATAACACATGAATCACCCATTTATACAATGGGTGGGTATAATACGGAATGCTGATTGGTTAAAAGCGCATTCCAGCCGGTGTCTATTCCACAAGTTACCACCAGCTAAATCTATGACGTTAAAATGCTTATGTACTCTGTTCCATCTGACTGTCTCATTAGCCCAGGCAGGGAAGTTATAAACTTGATCTCCACTATAAAAAGCATCTAGACATTATCTCACATTTCTTTAGACTAACATTTAGTTTTCAAAAGCGGAGATTTGTATAAACATGAGCCTCTCTCCGACATCTGCAACATTGTTTCAAATATTCAAATTCGATCTCCAACTGTCCCATAGTAATTCACGTGTAGGGATCGGGAGTCGGACGAGAAAGAGATGCCAGTTTCTCAGCCAGTCGAAATCATGAATCAGCTGACATGATTTTTATGGATATATACAAAGAAATGTCAATTGAAAAAAGGTTAAACGAAAGGAAGGGCAGCTAGTTTGCAGTCTTTCCAGCTCCAGTTTGAAGTGATTGTGTTAGCTGTGTTGTTGGCTAGCTCCTCTGAACAATAGTGTCCTAACAAGAGCACCTTTTTTTATGCCGGGTGAAATTGTAACTGATTAGCTCATTGTTATTGATGTATCCTCGAAGCCGGTGTTTGGAGGATATTGTCACGCCTGCTCCCACTCCCCCTCCGCGCCAGGCTACCCGTCTGTACACGCACCTGTCACCATCACTACGCGCAGCAGCGCTCATTGGACTCACATGGACTCCTTCACGTGGTTGATTGCCCCTGTATATCTTATCTGTTCCACGTGGTGTTCCCTGTGTACGTATTACTTGGTGTTGTGTGTTCCTGTCCAGACACTGCTCCTGTTCTGTTTAATGTCTTTCAGTTATTAAACCTTCACTCCCTGTACCTGTATTGGCACTTCGTCTCAGGACTATAAACACCTGTGCCAATATATCCTCCAAACACCAGCTTCTCCGGCATTATCACTTAAATATCCACAGCCATTGGAGGCTGGAAAGTCCCACCTAAAATTTAATTTGCTCATCAGAGGGCCCGTCACTGCTTGCTTCAAACAAAGCACAACGCTGGAAATCTGTCCGCATCCACAGAAACTAGTCCCATCGTTCTATGACGAACACAGATGGTTGAATATATCACATTCAGAGAGAGTGGTAGAGAGACTCTGACACAGATGTACTGCCAGTTCCTTGTTGGTTTGGCTGTACTCTGAGTATACAAAACATTAAGAACACCTTCCTAATATTCCATTGCACCCCTTTTGCCCTCAGAACACCCTTGTCGAGGCATGGACTCTACAAGGTGTCAAAAGCGTCCCATAGGGATACTGGCCCATGTTGATTCCAATTCTTCCCACAGTTGTGTCAAGTTGGCTGGATGTGCTTTGGGTGGTTGACCATTCTTGATACACACAGGAAACTATTGGCACCTACTACCATACCTCGTTCAAAGGCAATTCAATCTTAAATCTTTTGTCTTGCCCATTCACCCTCTGAACGGCACACAATCCATGTATCAATTGTCTCTTCTTCTTCTGTATTATGGTGGTCCACAAATAAATGTCATAGGTGCATGCTGCTGTATTGGCTGTGTATCAGTCTACTATTCTATAGTATGAATTCATTACACTTTGTGAATAAAAAAAAAACGAAATATAAAAACTAAACTAAACTTACCAACTAACCCTGATCCCATTAAAACCTTACCACAATGCCACTACTTTGGCCCTATCTGATACTACTCCAGGCCAGCAGCCTGGGAAGATGGGACATCATCATTCAAATTCTTGTAACTGCATTTCTACATCTTTTGTTATGGGACAGCGAGAACTTTTTATAACAAATGTCATGCAATTATACTCAGTATGTCGTGGGGCACAGATAAAAAATGTGCAGTTTTTTTTCCTTCAATTTTACACATTTTGCTCGGCCATGGAAACCAATTTCATGAGGCTCCCGACAAACAGTTCATGTCCTGGCGTTGCTCCCAGACGCAGTTTGGAATGCGGTAGTGAGTGTTGTAACTGAGGACAGAAAATATTTACGCGTTACACTCTTCAGCACTCTGCGGTCCCGTTCTGGGAGTTTGTGTGACCTACCACTTTGCGGTTGAGCCGTTGTTGCTCCTGAACATTTCCACTTCACAATAACAGCACTTAAAGTTGACTAGGGCAGCTCTAGCAGGGCTGAAATTTTACAAACTGACTTGATGGAAAGGTGGCATTCTATAACGATGCCATGTTGAAAGTCACTGAGCTCTTCAGTAAGGCCTATGGAAATTGCATGGCTGTGTGCTTGATTTTATATACCTGTCAGCAACGAATCCACAAATTTGAAGGGTGCCCACATACTTCATGTATATACACAACCACATTTTACTGAGTTACATTTTTGGGGGTACGTTTATTTCTTTATTTTTGGTCAGGGGGCCCTCTAGCAGTCGGGGGCCCTATGCTACTGCTTATGTCGCTTATGCCTGGAACCAGCCCTGATGGTCAGTGTACAAAGGCACCTCTGTTCCTTTTGACATTCTATACCCTGAGTTGCTCAATATCAAGTACGCCAGTTAGCAGATGCTTTTATCCAAAGGTTGAAAAGAGGTTGAAGATTCCTTTTTCATTGTCTGTTGTCATGTTTTAACCAATGCTACATCACAAAGAGAGCAGTCTCCTTGCCAGACAAATGCATGTGTTGAATGCAGTATACTTACAGATGTGACTGACAAGTGTACATCTCCCTATATGTATGTGTCATGGGTCAGGGTTACAAATACTGTACATGTATTTCCTGAGAACTTGTGGCTCTTTTTTCTCCCTCATCTGCCTCACAGCACCTAATGAGAAATAGAGGAGATTCAGCTATAGTCTGAACACACACTCCAGAGCCCAACTGAGAAAAATCTATATGTGAACCTATTACTCCACTAGAACACAGTGGCTCTAAATTGCTTTCTGCTTCAGCGGGTAAGCACTAGAAAGCTGATGTCTCCTTCATGTCTGGAAAGCATGAATAAACATGATTTAAGAAAAGAAATTAATATTATGTAATATGACTCTAATGACCAGAAGGAATGTATTGAATTAAGCTGCCTATTGTATATAAGCAGACTAAAATTATACTATGGCATTATTCATTGTCGGGTAAAGTCAGTGATATGAGATATGGTATGTTTATTGAGGCAAGTAGAAAATGGGAAGAAAGGGGCTTAAAGTCAGACTTAAGAACATCCAACAGTTGTGCATCAGGCAAGTGCATTACCTAAGTCAAAATTTTATGTGGAAAGCCCACTGATAATCTTTCTTTCATGTTATTATAATCTTTGAAGTTTATTATTCAAAAAGTGATAGCATCATTGTTGACCGGACCTAAGGAGGATGGTAAAAGAGAAATGTTGTCTACCCTGTGTGGAAATAAATCACCCTACAGCTTTTTCTTGTATATTCTTCTGTGCTGAGACAAAATAATCATAGGCCATAAGGCTGCCTGTTAATCCGTCATCTCTGTACTCTTTTCTTCAAGTCATCCTGGCCAGGGACGGCACTGGGGTAGGCAGGTCAATGACTTGTCTATCTCAAATCAAAAATATTAAAGAACCAGTGCTGCTGTAGGGGATCACACATCATTTGTGGCCCTTAGACTGAAATCAGACATTAAAAAATTAACCATGGTAAATATCTGAGTACTTCAGAATAATTTATCACTTGCCTTCTGATTTGATGTAACATTTAATGGGCACACTATCTGACAGACTCCCACAGCAGTGGGCTCTAAATGGTAATAGTGTTAATAACTGTGTTACAGTAGTTTAGAACAGTAAAGCACATAATCTAAATGACCCTAAAATCCTATTAGCCTTTTTCTTAACCTTTGTCTTTTCCTTTATATATTCAATTATGATGTAATTATGTCAAATAAAACAATATGTCTCAAAGCAAATTACTTATCTGTGGTTACGTCCCAAATGGCACCCTATTCCCTATATTGTGCACTACCTTTGACCAGAGTAGAGCACTATACAGGGAATAGGGTGCATTTGGGACATAACCAACAGATAAATCAGTTTGAGATATGCACAAATGTCCCAACAAGACAACCAAGTGAGTTATGAGAGACTCAATCACTCGATAACAGTGCCACTGATGACAATTTGGAAACTTCCTGTCAGTGCCAGACAGACGTATTAATTGTAGTAGCAGGCCTTGCTGAACTCATTGTCCACAGCGAGAGAGAGAGAGAGAGAGAGAATGAACAACACAAAAACAAACCAAATTAAACTGGAAAGGGGAACTGATAAGGCTTTGAAATGTTTTAGAAAGGATTTTGCCTCAAAATTATTCAGAGCAGATATTCTTTCATTTCAGTCAGAGGTAGTCTTGACTGAATTCCATCTTAAAATGAGGGTTAAAGAAGACCCAAGTGTGCCCCGTCCTAAATAGCAATACAACTATATAAAGTTGGAGTCAAGTTAGGGTAAGTAAGCATTTCACTGTAAGGTCTACTACACCTGTTGTATTCAGCGCATGTGACAAATAACATTTTATTTTATCTGATGACACCTGACATTGTGATGTGACCACTGTGCTAAAATATAAATACATAAATATCCTGTTGAAAAATAGATTGTATTTACAACCACTGGAAAATCATTCTGCACTGTGTGAATCTCTTGTGTTTCCACAAGTTTCTTATGTTTTTAAGTTTTGAGCTTTGGCTGCCTACTTCATTTCCTACATGCCTTTTGAGAGCCCTCATCCTAGAATCTTCACTATGAATCCCCCAGTGACCCTTACAACAGTTCTAATAAAAATGGATGTACTTTGTTTCAGACTACTTGATCGTTTTTAGACTTCTATGTCCTTAGAGGATTTAAGCATAACTTCATGCACACCCACCCCTTTATAATGTATAACTAAAAAATAATAACTGCCTCTGTAGCCAAAATGTCAAGGTTTGTCCAAATCATTTTTGAAAAACCGTCAAACATCAACCAATGTGTTATAGATTAGGCAATTAGTAAAAATAAAAAAATATGTTTGTTCTCAGTACACCTGAATTGATTATAAACTAGTAAGGAACTCTACATGTTTGTTTACTCTCCTTACCCACATTGCCAGAGGCTAATACACAAATCCATGCTGACATTTCCTCCTTATGTCCCACATTATTGTTTCCCCTGCTTAACAGACATCCTGCTAATTAATCATGTAAAAAATAAAGGAAGGGATATTGTTCCAGACTATTGGATTTGGGAGTCAGACATGAGTAAACGGACATGAGTCCAGAGACGGTCCAGTAAACAGTGCCTAACCACAACAAAAAAGTGATACAATACGGTCAAAATCACACAGGCAGGAAAGGCCTGATATGTCCTTTTTAGAAGACCTGTCAACTGATCTCTGTATCTCAAACTGTAACTCTAGAGGTCCAGTTGAGTAACACTGTTATCTACAAATTTAAATACCATCCTGTTCTGTCAATGATAATCTTGGTATCTGACATACTGTAACTGTAGAGGTATTTTATTCCTATCCATATGCAATATTGTAAATACCATTCTTAAATCACCACAAATGCATAAACTAAATCTCTTTTCCTGTCAGTTGCTAGATTTCCATCCAATTGGCGACAGATTTTCATGCGAAAATTCAAAGTTCTGTATGAAGAAATTATGCATATTTTCCCACCAGTGTTTCCATCAAATTGACTTGTTACAGATTAAGACGTAGTGCACATAAAATAACTTTTGCGGTTAAATTCCCATGTACTGTACCAAATAATAAAAAACAATTGGGTTTCCATCGCATTTTCAACTCTATTGATGGTTTGTCACAAAATTGTTTGCGTTATATAGAGAATGTGCCCACTCTGGTCTAGGCACGTGTGCTCTTCCCAACAGCTCGCTGATAATTTGCGGGTATAGCCTATACTGTGATTTTACTTGTCAAACGGCAGCCAAGCATCGATCATCATGCCATCAGAATAAGACCCTTGATATTTATTGGAAAGGAGCATCAACACCATCAAGTTCATCGTAACTTATTTCATCTGTAGCCTAATAAACTGCATGCTTTCTCGAGTCATAGTGGGAGGACCACACAATATCATTGCGTGACTCCAAGTTTACTTCGATATGATTATTATTTAAATATTTGCGCATAAAGGCGTTTCCACCGCCATTTCTCGCATAATTCATTTTACCGACACAAAAAGATCCAACCTTGTCTAGTGTATTTGGTTTGTTGACATTTGTAAGGTTGAACAACAAATTTGTTGTTTCCATCAGGCCTGTCGTGGATTTTTTAATCCATCATGTCCTTTTGTCACGCCCTAACCTTAGAGAGCCGTTTAATTTCTCTATTTGGTTAGGTCAGGGTGTGATTTGGGGTAGGCATTCTATGCTGTGCATTTCAATGTTGGCCTGATATGGTTCACAATCAGAGACAGCTGTTTATCGCTGTCTCTGATTGGGGATCATATTTAGGCAGCCCTTTTTCCCACTTTCTGGTGTGGGATCTTGACTACATTTAGTTGCCTGAGTGCACAACAGTAGAGTCATGTTTCGTTTGGTTGTTTTTGTCCGGTGTTTATCCATTAAAAAGAGAATGTACGCCTAAAACGCTGCGCCTTGGTCCGATCCTTACGAAGGAACGTGACACCTTTACTCGCATACAAAAGTTGGTTGGAAACCTGATTAGTGTGACCAAATCGTGGCCTTTAGAAGTCTGCTCACACACACTTCTGTTTGTTCCCCTCCATTGAAATTAAATGGCTCCTCTCTTGGGATAACATTTTCCATACTAAAAGCATGTCTCTTCTTAAAAAGCACAGCCATGGGTGTATTTTTCCTGTGCGAGGATGAAGTGGACTGACAAATGCCTTCAAACCCCATTTGGAATTTGAGAGTGCCCCTGAGTTTAGACTGCAGGTCACTACATACACTCCCTTCATACATAGAGGAAGCACAGTGATGATGAATGGATGGGATCTGACCTTGACCCAGCGGCATATCTGTAAAGTATGAGCAGGGTAAGGAGGTTTTCCTTACCAAATGAACTGACCAGGGAAAACTCCTAACCCTGGACAATGTCTTATTTTAGAGCAAAGAGGTGTTAGGCACTGGGTTGTCTGGTACAGAGAACATTAGTAAACTATAACAACATGTTTTTTTAACACTCCATTTTGCCCTGGTGTTGATCTTGGAGGTGGCAAGGACACACTCAAGAACACCCACATCAAACCACACACCCAAGCCAACTCACGTTTGGCTTCTGTCATGGCCGCTTGAGGAGCAATCCAATAAAAACTAGGCAAAATCAGCTATGGACATATGCCATCTATGACAAAAAAGAGGCCCCTTAAAATGGACAAAATCAAATAAATGTATTGATATAACCCTTCGTACATCAGCTGATATCTCAAAGTGCTGTACAGAAACCCAGCCTAAAACCCCAAACAGCAAGCAATGCAGGTGTAGAAGCACGATGGCTAGGAAAAACTCCCTAGAAAGGCCAAAACCTAGGAAGAAACCTAGGGAGGAACCAGGCTATGAGGGGTGGCCAGTCCTCTTCTGGCTGTGCCGGGTGGAGATTATAACAGAACATGGCTAAGATGTTCAAATGTTCAGAAATGACCAGCACGGTCAAATAATAATAATCACAGTAGTTGTCGAGGCTGCAGCAAGTCAGCACCTCAGGAGTAAATGTCAGTTGGCTTTTCATAGCCGATCATTAAGAGTATCGCTACCACTCCTGCTGTCTCTAGAGAGTTGAAAACAGCAGGTCTGGGACAGGAAGCACGTCCACAAACTAAAACAGATATGCTATATGTCATTGTGTATGGTGGCTGGGGATCTATTGCGAGATAGTGGTCTTTGTGCACAATGCTTGACCAGCTCTACCTCCTTCTGTAAACCCTTTACTTTCCATCAAAGCCCAGGGATCCTCTTCAAATGTATATGGGTGTGGAGTTGTGCTACGTCCCTCATAACGCTTCTTAGTCGTAGTCTATGACCTACCCTCTAAGTAACCTGTAGTTAACCTGAGGTCACCCTCCCCGGTTCTGTCCCTCTCCATGTCTCCTGCAGGGCCTGCTCCCAACAGTAATCACAGCCAACCACCCAGAGCTAATATCTGCCATCCTACCTGACTTCCAAAGGAATATGAAGGAATATGTAGAATGTGACCTGCAGGACATTTTGCCACATTCAACATAACAATTTCCACCCACAGACCAATTTGGCATTGGAATGATTGTGAGTAGTAAGACACACATTTCTGCTCTTTAGAATCAACAACTAGATACCGTAAATGGTCACACTAATCCGGTTTCCATCCAACCTTTTACTGCGAGTAAAGTACATGGCGGATGAAAAAAATATCACGACAGGCCTGATGGAAACAGGAAATTTGTTGGTCAACTTTCCAAATGTCGACAAAACAAAATACGCTAGACAAGGTTGAATCTTTTTGTGTTGGTAAAATTGCCCCCACCCCCCCAATGGACATGTATCATTGCTACAGTTGTAAATGTATATATATATATATTGCTATTATTATTTTATATTTCTTATACAGTACCAGTCAAATGTTTTGACATACGTACTCATTTATTTTTACTATTTTCTACATTGTGGAATAATAGTGAAGACATCAAAACTATGAAAAAACACATGGAATCATGTAGTAACCCAAAAAGTGTTAAACAAATCTAAATAGATTTGAGATTCTTCAAAGTAACCACCCTTTGCCTTGATGACAGCTTTGCACACTCTTGGCATTCTCTCAACCAGCTTCACCTGTAATGATTGCAGGGTGAACAAGGCTTTAGTGACAGCACTTTCACAGACTCTCCTTCACAACCAGACAACTAACCATTCCACTACTGGAGAATCCTAGCATCATCCAGTTAGTCAATGGGCCTGGAACCAACTGATGTAGTTGGAAACTGATCACCACACAGCCCTGAATACCCTGCCAGTCATACAGGAAGGATACTGCTCCAGAATGGCCAGTTAGCTGTGCAACCTGTCAGGCCCCAGAACAACAACCATCAATGGCTACTTTGTCTCCTCACCCTGTTAGGACACACGAATGTCCCGATCACCTTAAAGACTTTGAATCAGAGCTGTACAAATCAAATCAAATTGTTTTAGTCACATGCGCCGGATACAACAGGTGTAAACCTTACAGTGAAATGCTTACTTACGAGTCCCTAATCAACAATGCAGTTTCAAAAAATACAGATAAGAATAAGAGATAAAAGTAACAAGTCATTTCAGTGCAGCAGTGAAATAACATTAGCGAGACTATGTACAGGGGGTACCGATCAGAGTCAATGTGCGGGGCACCGGTTATTTGAGGTAGTGTGAACATGTAAGTAGAGTTATTAAAGTGACTAGGCATAGATGACAACAGAAAGTAGCAGCGGTGTAAAGAGGGTGTGTGTGGGGGGGAGGCACTGAAAATAGTCTGGGACGCCATTTGACTAGATTTTCAGGAGTCGTATGGCTTGGGGGTAGAAGTTCTTTAGAAGCCTCTTGGACCTAGACTTGGCGCTCCGGTACCGCTTGCCGTGCAGTAGCAGAGAGAACAGTCTATGACTAGGGTGGCTGGAGTCTTAGACAATTTTTAGGGCCTTACTCTGACAACGCCTGGCGTTGAGGTCCTGGATGGCAGGAAGTTTGGCCCCAGTGATGCACTGGGCTGTACGCACTACCTCTAAACCGGAAATTGCTTCTGCTAAATTTTTCAAGTACCATCCCTGAGATAACTAATACAAGAAATGATTGACAGTCATTTTCAGCGATCTATATAACCGGTCTAGTTTCCTGATCATATTGGAGCTCCCTCCTATGTGTTGCTCTGGATGTCTTAGTCTAAAGTCTGTAACTAGATACTTAAAAACCTGTAGAATGAGAGTAGTTACTCAATATTTTTCTGTTGTTCAAGGCTCAAACTCCTATGGGCACATTCGGCAAAACCACTCACACCATCACCGACCGAAGTTGCAGCCATTGTGTCCTTTCCAAATAGCCTATATTTTTTGTATTTAGTTACTTGTTATTAGTTCCAATAGGCCTCCAGTGTTGTTGTTTGCTTGAACAGTCACTGAGGCTGTATTTAACGTTAAACGATAGTTATTTCAGATGCAGCAGGTTTAGATACTTTGCTAACTAGCATTGATAGCTTAGCACAAAAGATACAGGCTGAGAGACTAGGATTCCTGTACATTTTTCCTGTAAATGTCATTCTTCTAACAGGCTTAATGTTAAATCAGAATTTCTGAACCAAGAGGCGCAACATCACAAGACTTTCTTGAACACTTACGAAACAAACCAAGCAGACCAGGGCGGGGTTTGAGAAGTGAAAAATTCTTGCATTGGTTGGTAATTTTGTCAATCTAAAGGCACAACCCGAATTAAAGCCAATAATAAGTAGTTGAACATGTTACTCCACAACCTTGTGAAAATGACATGTTTTAATTTTAGTCAAAAACAACTTTATCGAAGGAGTGCCTTTTGATTTGACAGCCTGCGATTTGAGATTCTTGGATCCAACGGCCCTGTCTTTGTGAGACAAAGAGGAGGTGAATGGATGATTTCTGCATGTGTGATTTCCAACATGAAAGAATGGAGGAGGAGGTGTGATGGTGCTTTGCTTTATTTAGAATTCAAGGCACACTTAACCAGCATGGCTACCACAGCATTCTGCAGCGATACGCCAGCCCATCTGGTTTGTGTTTAGTGGGAGTGCAATTTGTTTTTCAACAGGACAATGACCTAACCCACCTCCAGGCTGTGTAAGGGCAATTTGACCAAGATGAGTGATGAGTGGCCTCAACCCAATTGAGATGGTTTGAGATTAATTGGACCGCAGAGTGAAGGAAAAGCAGCCAACAATTGCTCAGCATATGTGGGAACTCTGTCGAGACTGTTGGAAAAGCATTCCAGGTGAAGCTGGCTGATAGAATGCCAAGAGTGTGCAAAGCTGTTATCAAGGCAAAGGGTGGCTACTTTGAAGAATCTCAAATCTAAAATACATTTGGATTTGTTTTACACTTTTTTGGTAACTACATGGTTCCATATGTGTTTCATAGTTTTGATGTCTTCACTATTCTACAATGTAGAAAATAGTAAAAATGAAGAAAAACCCTTGAAGGAGTGGGTGCATCCAAACTTCTAAACGGTACTGTATAGCTTACACCAAAGGGTAAAAGCTATATATTTTGAGCAAAATAGTGCATCTCAGCATCTGTGGTCTAAGATTTATGCTTAATGATGTGGACTGTAAATTACTTCATGATGGGAGTAGGCCTGGGCTCACAGAAATAAGAATGAATAGAATGGGCTTGGAACTCTAACCCTGGAAATTGACTGGTAACTTCATGGGTACACTCCCAATTGTTGCCTGGTATTGTGACGCAATAATTTCAATGTTTTTTTTAATTTCTACTCATTCTTATTTCTAAGCCAGTTTAATAATATTCAGTACCATTCAAGCTTTGGCAACCTCAGATGAAGTATGATGTTTTCCCGGCTCATTTTGGAGAACAGCGAAGACCTAGGCCTGTCGCATGGATCGCTAAAGGCCTACCTTGAAATGATTGACTGTAGACAGTTCTTGTATTGATTACACTGAAACATTTATGGAAAAGGGTGCATGTCTGAGGTCATGTGTAAATCCACTGTCGCAACATCAAGTCTATAAAATGGATCGATTTGGCTTAGATCATTGTGTGTTAGGAATTGCCATTTAATCAGACCCTTATGCGCGAGGCCGCTCACGCACACCAGGCGTCAGGAAACATTTACTAAGGGAGCAGTCGAAATCGATGAGGGGAAACTTTTTTTGGGGTTGTTGCATTGGAATTATATTTAATTCTGCTTATATATCAAACATAAAGTTCATATGCTGAGACTCAGAGATCATTGATTGCATTTGAAGTAAGGTAGGTTGGTGCAAAATCTGTAGTATTTCCGCTGCGTATCAGCATCATGGACAGTGCCCTACACACTAAAGCAAGTCCGTTTGGTAATGAATATCGGCTACAAGATAGATAGGCTGTTTGTAATAAGTGAATTACCCTATGTTTTACCAAAATAATACAAACTAAATGCTGAAAGTAGCCTAGTAACCTAGTTATTCATGCATGCAAACAAAAATAGGCTACTGAATAGCCTACTGACACAAATGGGAAATGCAACAAATGAACGTGAACAGAACAAAACAGCGGTACCAAGTAGTATGACTAGTAAACAAAATGTCAGATTGATAAAGATATGACACAATGTCCAGTATATTTAGGCTAGTTACATTAACAGTAAACAAATGCAGCAAACAAGCGGCAAATAACCAAAACATAGTCCACAGCCTGCAACAGTGAGATGCAGCCATGTGTAACTTGATGCCCGCCCCCTCGCCCCGACCTAGGCGCGAACCAGGGACGTTCTGCACACGTCAACAGTCACCCTCGAAGCATCGTTACCCATCGCTCCACAAAAGCCGCGGCCCTTGCAGAGCAAGGGGAACCACTACTTCAAGGTCTCAGAGAAAGTGACGTCACCGATTGAAACGCCACTAGCGCGCACCACCGCAAACGAGCTAGCCATTTCACATCGGCAACACATGCACAGCTGTCTTGCCAAAACAACAGGCCTGCTTCAAACATGGAAAGTCGTGCTGCTCAGGGGTTCAGCAACACGTTGTGATATGGCACAAAACACTTCTGTGTATCAAATTAGACCCACATAATCAATTAAGCAATGCCAGCCTACCATAAATAAGTTTCCAACAGGTACTATTCCATTTACAACCACGAAACCAATAGGCTACAAAGAAAACCATAATAGAATGTATCTACTGTATTTCTGTGATTAAACATACCAATTTGTACAGTGCTTTCAAAAAGTATTCAACCCCTTTGTTATGGCAAGCATTGGCTGACTGGGACAAAAATTCAGCCCTGGCAATTTAGCAACACATCATACCCTAGTGGTAATCACGATTACATATTATGCAATTGGCATTACATTTGTGTGTCTCTTTCTGTTTTCCTCCTACCGCCACTGCACCTACCTGTCACGATCATCGTATGAAGGAGACCAAGGCGCAGCGTGGTATGCATACATTCTCTTTATTAAAAGAATGAACACCGAACAAACAAACAAAATAACAAACTAAACATGAAGCTATACAATATAGTGCAGACAGGCAACTACACATAGTCAAGATCCCACACCAGAAAGTGGGAAAAAGGGCTACCTAAATATGATCCCCAATTAGGACAACGATAAACAGCGGTCTCTGATTGGGAACAATATCAGGCCAACAAAGATAAACAAAACCCTTAAGACATACAAAAACTCTAGACATACAAAAAAACCTAGACATACAAAAAACTAGAGTACCCACCCTCGTCACACCCTGACCTAACCAGAATATATAGAAAAACAGAGATATCTAAAGGTCAGGGCGTGAAACTACCGCCACTGAGCCATCTCTGCTAGGCCTAGCATCCTTTCTCACAGCTCTGGTACCAGTAGACCAGGGGACCACAATGCCTATACTGACCCAGCAACATCTTAGTTGTGAATGAATAAACAAATGTATTAGATAAAGAAGAAAAAAATACTGAATAAATGCCTAATAGGTTACCATTTGCTGAAAATACCTTATATTAATTTGGCTAATTAGTGCCTGGCTATCATCAAATCAAAATATATTGGTCACATTCCCAGAATACAGGACGTAAATGTTGCAGCGAAATGCTTACTCACAGGCTCTCCTCAACAGTGCAACACACACACACCTACACACAGACATAAATACAACCAAGTAATAGAAACATATTTTAAAAAGGAGGAAGGGAAGTAGTAATATATACACAACATACTATGAATATACTATGAGTACACTATGAGTATACTATGAATATACTATGAATACTACAGAATATGCTGGGATGGAAAGGTAAATAAAGAAGATACTTAGTCAGTTGCACAACTGAATGCATTCAACTGAAATGTGTCTCCTGCATTTAACTCAACCCCTCTGAATCAGAGAGTTGCAGTGGGGTGTTCGTAGTGAGGATGACTGGCTACTATTTGGAACTTTGTGAGGTGAGCTTTCTGGTGCCCAGAAACGCTGAGGCATCACCCAAGTGGGTGCTACCCAGAGTGGAAGAGAAATCCAGTGGCTATAAGACTCAGGCTGGTTCCCAGACATGCCCTCTACAAGATCATCAGCAAACTCCATCACCATCATCTACCATTCTCTCACCAGCTCTCTCCGCTCAAGCCATGAACGGACCCTCCATCTTCGCAGGAAGAAGCTTTCAAAGACTTGGCCTCTATTGGTTGACCTGTCCTGATATATTGCTTGTTTGTTTCTTGCTGTTGAAGCGCTTTGAGATTCTATGAAAAGCGCAATAGAAATGCCATACATTATTACTATTATTATAATTATTACTACTATTACAATTATTATGACTATAATTATTATGACTACTATTATTACTATTATTACTACTACTATTATTATTATTATTACTATTGAGGACTCTGCATGGTCAATCGGGTCTCGTCCCTAATGTGTTAACCATAGGGTAATACAAATTTATAAGAAATCACCATGGGATTGATAATAAAAACATTTTATTTTTCAAATAACACTTTTGAATGAATAAATAACAGCTTTAAGAATAAATGTTAAACATATTTACATGTTCATATTCACAAGAGGACCCAAATGACATTTAGCTACAATTGATAAAACGCTGAATAGTTACATTTCATTTTTAAGTAACATTTCATTTTTAAGTAAAACTTCTTCAGTGCTCTTCCATATCACTCCTCATCCTCAGTAATGCTGTTCACAGCCAAGACATTCCAGAACTGCCTTCGATTTGCAGGCATCAGAGGACACATCTTGGTGATTTGGTCCATCTTCTTGGACTCTTCTATCCCTCTATCCTGTGTACGTAGTGTTGAGGGTGTCTCTAGAGTGACTTTCTTCATGATGAAGTCAAGCTCTGTGAAGTCCTTTTCTTCATGGGAGACTGTAGAAGAGGCTCCTGGATCCACGCGTCAACTGGATCTCAGCCATCTCTGCCAGCTTTGGTGCTGCTCCCTACTTCAGCTTGACGATGGAATGGCCAGTTTTCCATGCCAGGATGATTTCCTTTTTCATATCGACCACCTCCACCTTGCCTGCATTGGAAGTAGCGACAACATGGAGGAAGTCCCCGAAGTCGTACACCACACCTCCAGGTCGAGCTTTCCTTTCCTGTTCCACGCCATGGTGGAAACTGTTTACACTTATGAAGGTGCGTCCTGGCTCGAAGAACTTGAGGGTGATGTCCTCCATCAAAGTTGAGACAGCATTGACAACGCTCACATGTTAGGAGGCACCAGTTTTTGTTTTGAGAAGTGCAGTTATCCACCCAATACACTGCATGTTTGACATCTCTCTCACTCTCCAGTGCTGTTACGTAAGAGGAAGTAATCTCCTCTGCCTTCCAACCAGCTGTTCCTTCCTGCCATACAGCTGAGATGGTTTACTTCTTCTTTTGAGACTTCTTTCCAATGTTGGCGAATGTCTCGTGATAGGCAACGATTCTTCTTGTGAACAATGCTGGTCACAGACCAGTCCTCAGGCCAATCTCTCTGTGCATCAGCCCTGCAGACTTCTGATGTTCCTCATATTTTCTACATTGCATGCAGTCTGGGTTGGTGATGGTGAATTCAGGTGCTGCATGGCTGTTGTCTTGGCAGGCTTGGGTTTCCATGGCCTCATTCTCCCTGTGCTCCATCTTCAGATGATGACCCTGCACCAAACAGAGCTCGCACTCCTCCTCTCCAATCTTCACAAAGCTGATGTTCCTTCCCTTTAATGCCTTGCGATAGGTTTCATAACCGCAGCTGGCATCTTTGTTCTTCTCCTTGTAGTCATTATGAGTGACCCGAATATTGACATCACTAGGGAGGTAGAGGCGATGTGGGACATGCTCTCGTCTGTAGTGGCTGATTTTGGGATGGAAGGACTCAATGTGTTACAGGATTGGATTCATGTTCAATTTGCTCGCTGAAGCTTTCTTTCCCCTCTGATCCTTTGGTGGAATCAGTTTGGTGGTGACTGTTACAATCAACCTGTCATTTTTGGGGTGGTAGCCCAATGTTGTCAGAAAAAAACACTTTGCACACCTGTTGTGCAGAACCGCTCTGGTTTAGAAGATGGTACAGAAACGACCTGCTGCGTCGACTATCAGCACCAACTGTAAGATTTTTCTTAGATTGCTGTGCCACCGTGTGGAAGATCCATGTCCTCTTCTCCTTATACTTCATCTCCCAATACTTTTCTCATATTTCCTTTCACCTAACCTCTGAAATATTCTGAGTACATTGCCTCTTGCATTTGGGACCACAAGGCTTACCCATTGGTGGAATCTTGGATTTCTTGTTTGATAGGTGTTCTGGAGTTGTGTCCACGGGCTCAGCAAAGGTGATGGATACAATTTGGGATTTTAACTTTCCTGACCAGTACAGTCATGCAATACTGGAATATAAAAGACAACCAGAAACCCTGAACATGTGAGTAGATATATTATTAATATATTATTAATGAGCTAGCAATGCTGTGTGTGCGCTCATCCGGACAACGAGTGTGCGTGGCTTTTGACAATTCAGTATGGGGTGCACGTCCAACTGACCGTCAAATGGCTAAAGATCGTGTGTGTGTGGTGTAACGTTACGGATTCAAATAACCCATTGAATGTCAGAATACAACTAAAAAGATAATATTAAATACAGGTATAATAGATTGAAGCTAGTATAAACTGTTGATCGTCTCTTAGGGGAACATGTAGCACAAATCTATTGCTTCATGCTAATGCTAGCTAGGTAGGTTTTGAAGTTTTGGTAGGGGCGCGTCATTTTTAGCTAAGTGGCTGTCACTGGCTAGAAATCGTGTGTATGGTGTACTGATTCAAAGAAACCAGCAGATGAAATTTCGGAATGTAATTGATTATGTGGCTAATAGATTGACGTTAGTATCAATTGCAGATCTCTTATGCGAGCAGGGAGCATTGTTAGTCTATGCTAGCTAGCTAATTTATTTTGATGTCAGATGTACTTAGCTAGCTAGTTCTTACCAGTGTCTGGATGTCGGCGTTTCAGGGCAAATTGAACCATAATTTCCCCCGGGAATGCTGTGCCATGGTGTTGTATCCCTAGATTAGCAATGTATGTGTGTGTAGCTGTCAGTCAGTGTCATACAGGTTTGATTGCATCACTATCAGAATAGAATGATATGATACAAAGGTTAAACGCAGTAACTGCAGCCAAGGGCAGGTTGAAACCAAGCTAAAAGGCAGTAAGTTCAGTTACTGCCATTTACCTTGGTTTCACAGTAACTTTTTGCAGTTACTGCTAATACGACCCCCATTTTCTCCAAAACACATTACAATAGTGGCGGGATACATGTCCACATGATTAAGCATGCATTAAATGTAACAAAAAATGACATTAACTCATTTTCGACCAAATGAGCAGTTACTGCCTTTTTGCTTGGGAGGGCAGTATGGTTCATTTAACAAGCATGGGAAATAGTGTTTAAACCCTTTACAGTGAAGATCTGTGAAGTTATTTGGATTTTTACGAATTATCTTTGAAAGACAGGGTCCTAAAAAACTGACGTTTCTTCTTTTGCTGACTTTATATATACATGAGAGAGAGAAATGTTTTTTATCTAACATATTTTTATAGTATTTTATAGTTATACTGTACCTTTGCCTATTCAATCTGGTCAGTAAACATAGGACTATGGCATTGCACCAAATTCTTGTCTCAAAAACATCTCATCTGTGCTTCATTACCAAAATATATAATAAATAATAAATAGATTTTATTTTCATAAATGCTTGTCCGCTTTTCACAAACAACCCCAAGTTAATATTTTTGTTTGCTTATGTATTGCATATGAATGTGGTTTATTTAAGTGATAATGTCCGAGAAGCTGGTGTTCGGAGGATATATTGGCACGGGTATCCTCCAAACACCAGCTTTGGTGTGCGAGTGTGTATTTGTTTTCTTCCTAGGGTTTGTTTTTTGCCGTTCATGGTCATGGTTGTCAACTGTACCGCAGGAATAGAATGTAAATCACAGAGGATAGACGATGTGATGGCAGCTTGAAGAGAAATAATTTGGTGTACGAGATATCACTGCCGAAGAGTTACAAGATGTTTTGAATGATAATGTCCCATCCTCCCAGGCTGCCGGCCTGGAGTAGAATCAAATAGGGCCAAAGTAGTGGCATTGTGGTAAGGTTTTAATGGGATCAGGGTTAGTTGGTAAGATTAGTTTTAGTCTTTATATTTAGTTTTTTTTTTATTCACAAAGTGTAATGAATTCATACTATAGAATAGTAGACTGATACACAGCCAATACAGCAGCATGCACCTATGACATTTATTTGTGGACCACCATAATACAGAAGAAGAAGAGACAATTGATACATGGATTGTGTGCCGTTCAGAGGGTGAATGGGCATGACAACAGATTTAAGATTGAATTGCCTTTGAACGAGGTATGGTAGTAGGTGCCAATAGTTTCCTGTGTGTATCAAGAATGGTCCACCACCCAAAGCACATCCAACCAACTTGATCAAAAGCATTGAAATCAACATGGGCCAGTCTCCCTATGGGACGCTTTGACGCCTTGCCTCGACAAGGGTGTTCTGAGGGCAAAAGGGGTGCAATGGAATATTGGGAAGGTGTTCCTAATGTTTTGTACACTCAGTGTACAGCCAAACCAACAAGGAACTGGCAGTACATCTGTGTCAGAGTCTCTCCACTGCTCTCTCTGAATTTGATATAAAACCATCTGTGTTCGTCATAGAACGATGGGACTAGTTTCTGTGGATGCGGACAGATTTCCAGCGTTGTGCTTTGTTTCAAGCAAGCAGTGACGGGCCCTCTGATGAGCAAATTAAATTTTAGGTGGGACTTTCCAGCCTCCAATGGCTGTGGATATTTAAGTGATAATGCCGGAGAAGCTGGTGTTTGGAGAATATATTGGCACGGGTGTTTATAGGCCTGAGACGAAGTGCCAATACAGGTACAGGGAGAGAAGGTTTGATAACTGAAAGACATTAAACAGAACAGGAACAGCGTCTGGACAGAAACACACAACACCAAGTAAAGCGTACACAGGGAACACCACGAGGAACAGATAGATACAGTGCCTTGCGAAAGTATTCGGCCCCCTTGAACTTTGCGACCTTTTGCCACATTTCAGGCTTCAAACATAAAGATATAAAACTGTATTTTTTTTTGTGAAGAATCAACAACAAGTGGGACACAATCATGAAGTGGAACGACATTTATTGGATATTTCAAACTTTTTTAACAAATCATCATCATCTTAATGAGCCAATCTCTAACATCCGTCAGTGTGATGTGGGACGGAACCTCCCCTTGCTGCTGCAAGACTAGGAACTGCTTGAAAAGCATTTTCTGAGAGAGAGGGGGACTAATTTGCACCCTTGCCTTCCACAAGATCTTCCTGGTCTTGTGACGTGATCAGAAAACCCTTTCCCGATCGATGAGCGACAGCAAGTTACATACACAGTTGGAATAAAACGCATGGAAAGGTGTCTTACAATATAGCATTTGTGTTTTTATAATTATGCATCTAGAAAGCAGACCACTCTAACCTGCTGGGCACAGCACTGCTTCTCCCACAGCAACTGAACTGACTTGATGTAGCTACTGTAGCGATTGTACTCTTTACACGTACACAGCACCTGAATGGGAGGAGCCACAAAAGAGCCATTTTTAGAGGAAGTTCATGTGTACAAACACCCAATCCCAAATCTACCTCTACCCGAAACCCCAATATTGATTGATTTTGCCTTTATTTAACCAGGTAAGACATTAAGAACACATTCTCGTTTACAACTTGCACTAACAATGACCATATGTAGATTTGGATTTGTGTAAACTAAGCAAAATGGCAAACATTTCACCTAGCCATCATATTGCTTACACCTGTCCAATTTTCTCAGTTCCATATAAGTGTCACTTTTAGATTTTGGAAAGAAAAGGGAGGTCTGCCTTGCCTTCTCATTTGAGGTGATGAGGCCTTGCTTCACCAGCCGCTTCTTCCTTTCCGGATGGCGGAAAAAACTCTTCAGGTGTTTGTCGTGGAGGCAGTTATAACTAACATCTATGACTCTCATGTTGGGGTCCAACAGGTCAAACCCTGGGGTCTCCTGATGGAGCTGTGGATTGTGGTTTAACAAACCTCAATGTCAGGGCAATGGATACTACAGTGGGAATGGTTTTGGAATTAGGACTGGAAATGGGAAGAAAGTAATTAAAAATATATAATTAGGTAACATTTCATTTGAAAGAAATTGAGGATCTCAGATCATTTGGAATGTCATACTATCACACCAACCTTCTCCCCCAGTTTTCCTCTGAAGAATACAGGGAATGTCCTTTCTGGGGCTTCCTGTAACCCCTACAAAGACAGAGACAATCATGACAAAACTTTTTAGATGTGGGGTTTTGGTAATGGTTTTGATAGTAGACCCCATCCCTGTCACTTGGTTTGCAATAATTCCACCTTTTGCCAATTCACTTGCATGAAAATTTTTTAATCAAGCTTATCTCTAAAACAAATTAGTTTGATCCATTTACATTGTTAAACTATCCTTAAACTAGTCAACTAGCCGTAGGCCTACATGATGACTGATTCTGTAGGCTACATATTCATCTCATAGACTTTCATCGTCCATCTTTAGAATTATACAAATGTGAAGCGACATTAATATGAAGAACAAACAAAGCATTATCCTAGGCCTACTCACATTTTCTTCTTCTTTGCCCGCACTTTTTGACATAGTAGGTATATTGACTAATATTGTAAACAAGTGATGTCATAACTGAAACTTGATTATCCTGTGTCTCCAGAAAAGGTAGGCCCTATGCCCTCCAAACGTCCGCTATCTGATAGACCTATGTTGTTGTACTGATATAAACACTATGAAAGGATATTGTAGCCTTAACCTACTGATATAGTCTACAGGTTTATTTATGGTTTGCCTGCTCCATAAAGCACACCTCCAGTTGTGCCTGGGCTTGCTGCAACACGTGCACTCTGTTGCCAAGCCTTCCACAGAATCATATCTCAACCCTAAAATGTGATCCACATGTATTCGATGTCGATATTGTCAGTCATTTGCAGTGATGGATTTAAAGCATTACCACGACTACGTCTATATTATTCAATTATTGCACCCACACTGCTTGGGCGCGCCAACGAGCATCTGCATAGCAAAGGGCTAAAATAGAAGACAGTTCTATTTCTGTTGCAGATCCCACTGCAAGTCCTGCCTCTCCCAACTCCTCATTGGTTTATAGAAGCAGGTACCAACGTGCCATCTCCTCATTGGTTATACCCACGTGGGTGACTGAACAACCAAAGAGGTCAGTGGCGGTAAGGCACCTAATTTATGAAAGTTGCCAATCGAAATATTGAAGAGAAGAAAAAGCCTGGAAGGAGGAGAGATGACTAGAAACGATTCGGTTGACCGTTTTATGTGTGGTGTAAAGGACCTTGGTTCACACGGGGTCATGTTTGGCGAGTCAGTGGACAAGTATCCTGCCTCTATTGTATTGAGTTTAGCAGTAACTGCAAAAATTTACTGTGAAACCAAGGTAAATGGCAGTAACTGAACTTACTGCCTTTTAGCTTAGTTTCAACCTGCCATTGGCTGCAGTTACTGCGTTTTACCTTTGTATCATATCATTCTATTCTGATAGTGATGCAATTGAACATGTATGACACTGACTGACAGCTACACACATACATTGCTAATCTAGGGATACAACACCATGGCACAGCATTCCCGGGAGAAATGATGGTTGAACTTGCTCTGAAACGCCGACATTCAGACACTGGTAAGAACTAGCTAAGTACATCTGACATCAAAATAAATTAGCTAGCTAGCATAGACTAACAATGCTCCCTGCTCGCATAAGAGATCTGCAATTGATACTAACATCAATCTATTAGCCATATAATCAATTATATTCTGAAATTTCATCTGCTGGTTTCTTTGAATCAGTACAACATACACACGATTTCTAGCCAGTGACAGCCACTTAGCTAAAACTGACGCGCCACTACCAAAACTTCAAAACCTACCTAGCTAGCATTAGCATGAATCAATAGATTTGTGCTACATGTTCCCATAAGAGACGATCAACAATTTATACTAGCTTCAATCTATTATACCTGGATTTAATATCATCCTTTTAGTTGTATTCTGACATTCAATGGGTTATTTGAATCCGTAACGTTACACCACACACACGATCTTTAGCCAGCTGACGGTCAGTTGTACGTGCACCCCATACTGAATTGTCAAAAGCCACGCACACTCTTTTTCCGGATGAGCGCACACACAGCATTGCTAGCTCATTAATAATATATCCACTCACATGTTTCTGGTTTTCTTTTATATTCCAGTATTGCGTGACTGTCCTGGTCAGGGAAGTTAAAATCCCAAATTGTATCCATCACCTTTGTTGGTGGCATATGTAATTAGTACAACAAGCTTTGACATGCCAAACGTGTGCTCAATGTGTCTGCTTCAGTGCCATCTTTACATGAATGCGGAAAAACTGTTTTGCATGACTTCCACCAATCCCTGTGGCCTAGATGATTAGTATCAATGCGGATCAAAGTTGCCATGTGAGGGTGTATTAGACAGTACAACCACGTCAATACTAGGTTTTATTCCTGTCAATGTCCATCCATGCAATATTTTTGTATTTGTAAATGAAAATGTAAGAGCCTTTTTGGGAGCAGGTATGGAATTAATAGATGAACTGAGTTTTGACAGTGAAAATTATTAAGATAATGTTTGCACAAGATAAAATCAACATTGATTATATCCTATATTATAGAATAACTGAAAAGGATTATGATCATATGTTTGCACACCAGAAAATGTCACTATTAATTATTATCATCCATGACAGATTAGAATCATTAGGATGCATGTCCCTGATTATTTGCTCTATTTATTTCAGTTGATTTTGAGGGCCACATTTCAACAAAGATTCCTGATCTACCCCCTTTAACTGAAGTCACAGTGTCAACACTATTTGAAGAAAGAGAGAACCAGTGGGTGGTCTCTGACTCATTAGACATCAGACTATCAGAAGAGAAATCAATTGTCAATGATGATGATGATGAAGAGTATCATCCACCTTCAGAGTTGGATGTTCCAGCACAAGTGGCAGCTGAGCCTGTGGACACAACTCCAGAACACCTATCAAATAAGAAATCCAAGATTCCACCAATGGGCAAACCATGTGGTCCCAAATGCACGAGGCAATGTACTCAGAATATTTCAGAGGTTAGGCGAAAGGAAATATGGGAAAATGAATGGGAGATTAATTATAAGGAGAAGAGGACATGGATCTTCCACACGGTGGCACATGTAACAGTATAACTTTAGACCGTCCCCTCGCGAACCAGGGACCCTCTGCACACATCAATACCAGTCACCCTCGAAGCATCGTTACCCATCGCTCCACAAAAGCCGCGGCCCTTGCAGAGCAAGGGGAACTACTATTTCAAGTGACGTCACCGATTGAAACGCTATTTAGCGCGAACCACCGCTAACTAAGCTAGCGTTTCACATCCGTTACACTCAACCCCCTTTTCCGCAGCAACCAGTGATCCGGGTCAACAGTATCAATGTAACATTATAACTTTAGACCGTCCCCTCGCCCATTACCCGGGCGCGAACCAGGGACCCTCTGCACACATCAACAACAGTCACCCTCGAAGCATCGTTACCAATCGCTCCACAAAATACCTGCTGTTAACTTTTAAATGATTGGAATGAATTATCCAAAGAGAGTATAAAGATTTTCAGAGCAAGGGGAACTACTACTTCAAGGTCTCAGAGCAAGTGACGTCACCGATTGAAACGCTATTTAGCGCGAACCACCGCTAACTAAGCTAGTGTTTCACATCCGTTACACACAGCAATCTAAGAAAATGTTTACACTTGGTGCTTACAGTCGACGCAGCAGGTCGTTTCTGTACCATCTTCTAAACCAGAGCGGTTCTGCACAACAGGTGTGCAAAGTGTTTGTTCTGACAACATTGGGCTACCACCCCAAAAATGACAGGTTGATTGTCACAATGATGGGCAAGTCAATCACAACTAAACTGATTCCACCAAAGGATCAGAGGGGAAAGAAAGCTTCAGCGAGCAAATTGAACATGAATCCAATCCTGCAACACATTGAGTCCTTACATCCCCAAATCAGGCACTACAGACGAGAGCATGCCCCACATCGCCTCTACCTCCCTAGTGACGTCAATATTCGGTTCATGCATAATGACTACAAGGAGAAGAACAAAGATGCCAGCTGCGGTTATGAAACCTATCGCAAGGCAGTAAAGGGAAGGAACATCAGCTTTGTGAAGATTGGAGAGGAGGAGTGCAAGCTCTGTTTGGTGCAGGGTCATCATCTGAAGATGGAGCACAGGGCGAATGAGGCCATGGAAACCCAAGCCTGCCAAGACAACAGCCATGCAGCACCTGAATTCACCATCACCAACCCCGACTGCATTCAATGTGGAAGATATGAGGAACATAAGAAGTCTGCAGGGCAGAGCAGAAGCAATTACCAGGCTGATGCACAGAAAGATTGGCCTGAGGACTGGTCTATGAAGAGCGTTGATATGCAAAAAGTCATCATGCTCCCTCGCATGCCAGGTGTGAAAACAGCATTGTTCACAAGAAAAATCGTTGCCTATCACGAGACATTCACCACTATTGGAAAGAAGTCTCAAAAGAAGTAAACAATCTCAGTGGTATGGCATGAAGGAACAGCTGTTCGGGAAGGCAGAGTAGATTACTTCATGTTACGTAACAGCACTGGAGAGTGAGAGAGATGTCAAGCATGCAGTGTATTGGGTGGATAACTGCACTTCTCAAAACAAAAACTGGTGCCTCCTAACATCACTGCTGAGCGTTGTCAATGCTGACTCAACTTTGATGGAGGACACCACCCTCAAGTTGTTCGAGCAAGGACACACCTTCATGAGTGCAGACAGTTTCCACCATGTCGTGGAACAGGAAATGAAAGCTCGACCTGGAGGTGTGGTGTACGACTTCGGGGACTTCCTCCATGTGGTCGCTACTTCCAATGCAGGCAAGGTGGAGGTGGCCAGAATGAAAAAGGAAAACATCCTGGCATGGAAAGCTGGCCATTCCATCATCAAGCTGAAGAAGGCAGCAGCACCAAAGCTGGCAGAATTGGCTGAGATCCAGTTGAGGCGTGGATCCAGGAGCCTCTTCTACAAAGTCTCCCATGAAGAAAAGGACTTCACAGAGCTTGACTTCCTCATGAAGAAAGTCACTCTAGAGACACCCTTGACACTATGTATACAGGATAGAGGGATAGAAGAGTCCAAGAAGATGGACATAATCACCAAGATGTGTCCTCTGATATGCCTGCAAATCGAAGGCAATTCTGGAATGACTTGGCTGTGAACAGCATTACTTCATAAAGCTGTTATTTATTCATTCAAAAGTGTTATTTGAAAAAATACAAATAAAATGTTTTTATTAGCAAACTCACGGGACGAGACCCGAAATCATCTGCGCAATCCACATGGGCACGAAAGCCAAAAACACACAGCACAGGTCCTCATGCGCACCAACGGACATTGTAATAATAATCAAAAGTCCAATGGAAACCAAAGGGCACACTTATACAAGTCCTAATCAGTGGGAATAGGGGACAGGTGTGCGTAATGAAAGTTCTGGCGGGATCCCTGACATCCGCGAAGCGCAAGAAGCATGAATGCTCTGACTTCTGCGGCCAATGCAGAATTTGGATTGACCATGCAGAGTCCATAATAGTAATAATAATAATAATAGTAGTAATAATAGTAATAATAATAATAGTAGGAATAATAGTAATAATAATAATAGTAGGAATAATAACAACAGTAATAATAGTAATACTGATAATAATAGTAATAATAATCATAACAATAATAGTTATAATAGAAATAGTAATAATAATCATAAAAATAGTAATAATAACAATAGTAATAATTATAGTAATAATAGTAGTAATAGTAGTAATAATAATAATAGTAGGAATAATAACAACAGTAATAATAGTAATAATATAAATAGTAATAATAATAATAAAAATAGTAATAATAACAATAGTAATAATTATAGTAATAATAGTAGTAATAGTATTGATAATAATATTAGTAGTAGTAATAATAATAATATATGGCATTTCTGTAGCGCTTTTCATCGATTCTCAAAGCGCTTCAACAACAAAAAACAAACAAGCAATATATCAGGACAGGTCAACCAATAGAGGCCAAGTCTTTGAAAGCTGCATCCTCCGAAGATGGAGGGTCCGTTCATGGCTTGAGCGGGGAGAGCTGGTCAGAGAATGGTAGATGATGGTGATGGAGTTTGCTGATGATCTTGTAGAGGGCTAGACTGGGAACCAGCCTGAGTCTTATAGCCACTGGATTTCTCTTCCACTCTGGGTAGCACCCACTTGGGTGATGCCTCAGTGTTTCTGGGCATCAGAAAGCTCACCTCACAAAGTTCCAAATAGTAGCCAGTCATCCTTACTACGAACACCCCACTGCACCTCTCTGATTCAGAGGGGTTGAGTTAAATGCAGGAGACACATTTCAGTTGAATGCATTCAGTTGTGCAACTGACTAGGTATCTTCTTTCTTTACCTTTCCATCCCAGCATATTCTGTAGTATTCATAGTATATTCATAGTATCCTCATAGTATATTCATAGTATATATTCCTACTACCCTTCCTACTTTTAAAAATATGTTTCTATTACTTGGTTGTATTTATGTCTGTGTGTATGTGTGTGTGTGTTGCACTGTTGAGGAGAGCCTGTGAGTAAGCATTTCACTGCAACATTTACGTCCTGTATTCTGGGAATGTGACCAATATATTTTGATTTGATGATGGCCAGGCACTAATTAGCCAAATAAATATAAGGTATTATGAGCCAATGGTCACCTATTAGGCATTTATTCAGTATTTTTTTCTTCTTTATCTAATACATTTGTTTATTCATTCACAACTAAGATGTTGCTGGGTCAGTATAGGCATTGTGGTCCCCTGGTCTACTGGTACCAGAGCTGTGAGAAAGGATGCTAGGCCTAGCAGAGATGGCTCAGTGGCGGTAGTGTCACGCCCTGACCTTAGATATCTCTGTTTTTCTATACAGGTCAGGGTGACTAGGGTCAGGTCAGGGTTAGGTCAGGGTGACGAGGGTGGGTACTCTAGTTTTTTGTATGTCTAGGTTTTTTTGTATGTCTAGGGTTTTTGTATGTCTAAGGATATTGTATATTTTTGTTGGCCTGACATTGTTCCCAATCAGAGACAGCTGTTTATCATTGTCTCTGATTGGGGATCATATTTAGGTAGCCCTTTTTCCCACTTTCTGGTGTGGGATCTTGACTATGTGTAGTTGCCTGTTTGCACTATATTGTATAGCTTCATGTTTAGTTTGTTATTTTGTTAGTTTGTTCGGTGTTCATTCTTTTAATAAAGAGAATGTATGCATACCACGCTGCGCCTTGGTCTCCTTCATACGACGATCGTGACAGGTAGGTGCAGTGGCGGTAGGAAGAAAACAGAAAGAGACACAAATGTAATGCCAATTCCATAATATGGAATTTTTATTTATTTATTTTTATTTCACCTTTATTTAACCAGGTAGGCAAGTTGAGAACAAGTTCTCATTTACAATTGCGACCTGGCCAAGATAAAGCAAAGCAGTTCGACAGATACAACGACACAGAGTTACACATGGAGTAAAACAAACATACAGTCAATAATACAGTATAAACAAGTCTATATACGATGTGAGCAAATGAGGTGAGAAGGGAGGTAAAGGCAAAAAAAAGGCCATGGTGGCAAAGTATATACAATATAGCAAGTAAAACACTGGAATGGTAGATTTGCAATAGAAAGGAGCAAAATATATAACTAAATTAAATACAGTAGGGAAAGAAGTAGTTGTTTGGGCTAAATTATAGGTGGGCTATGTACAGGTGCAGTAATCTGTGAGCTGCTCTGACAGTTGGTGCTTAAAGCTAGTGAGGGAGTAATGATTACCACTAGGGTATGATGTGTTGCTAAATTGCTGAATTTTTGTCCCAGTCAGCCAATGCTTGCCATAACAAAGGGGTTGAATACTTTTTGACTCAAGATATTTCAGCTCTTAATATTTTATTAATTTGTAAAAATGTCTAAAAAACTTAATTCCACTTTTACATTATGGGTTATTATGTGAAGATTAGTGGCACAAAAACGTAATTTAATAAATGTTATATTCAGGCTGTAACACAACACAATATGGAGAAGGTCAAGGGGTGTGAATACTTTCTGAAAGCACTGTACATATTGGTATGTTTAATCATAGAAATACAGTAGATACATTCTATTGTGGTTTTCTTTGTAGCCTATTGGTTTCGTGGTTGTAAATGGAATAGTACATATTGGAAACGGATTTATGGTAGGCTGGCATTGCTTAATTGATTATGTGGGTCTAATTTGATCCACAGAAGTGCATTGTACCACATCACAACGTGATGCTGAACCCCTGAGCAGTACGACTTTCCATGTTTGAAGCGGGCCTGTTGTTTTGGCAAGACAGCTGTGCATGGCTGCATCTCACTGTAGCAGGCTGTAGACTATGTTTTGGTTATTTGCCTTTTGTTTGCTGCATTTGTTTACTGTTAATGTAACTAGCCTTAATATACTGTAGATTGTGTCATATCTTTATCAATCTTACATTTTGTTTACTAGTCATACTACTTGGTACCGCTGTTCACGATCATTCGTTGCATTCACAGTTGTGTCAGTAGGCTATTCCAAGCCAAACTGCTATTCAGTAGCCTATTTTTGTCTGCATGCATGAATAACTAGGTTACTAGGCTACTTTCAGCATTTAGTTTGTATTATTTTGAACAGCTGCATTCACATAGGCTGTTTGTAATAAGTGAATTGCCCTATCTATCTTGTAGCCTATATTCATTACCAAACAACCTTGCTTTAGTGTGTAGGGCACTGTACATGGTGCTGATACGCAGCTGGAAATACTACAGATTTTGCACCAACCTACCTTACTTCAAATGCACTCAATGATCTCTGAGTCTCAGCATTTTAATGTTTGTGATATAAGCAGAATTCAATATAATTCCAATGCAAGAACCCCCCAAAAATGTGCCCCCTCATCGATTTCGACTGCCCCCTTAGTAAATGTTTCCTGACGCCTGGTGTGCGTGAGCGGCCTCGGGCATATGGGTCTGATTAAATGGCAATTCCTAACACACAATGATCTAAGCCAAATCGATTGATTTTATAGACTCCATGCTGGCGACAGGGGATTTACACATAACCTCAGACATGCACCCGTTTCCATACATTTTTTTGTGTAATCAATACAAAAACTGTCTACAGTCAATAATTTCAAGGTAGGCCTGTAGCGATAGAAATGGACTTACTTTTCGGGCCTCGTCGCCGTCCATGCTACACGCCTAATTCGTTCTCCAAAATGAGCCGGTAAAACATCGTACTTCATCTGAGGTTGCCAAAGCTTGAATGCTACTGAATATTAAACTGGCTTAGAAATAAGAATGAATAGTAATTCCAAAAAAACATTGAAATTATTGCGTCACAATACCAGGCAGCCATTGGGAGTGTACCCATGAAGTTACCAGTCAATTTCCAGGGTTAAGGTTCCAAGCCCATTCTATTAATTCTTATTTCTGTGAGCCCAGGCCTACTTCCATCATGATGTAATTTGCAGTCCACATCATTAAGCATAAATCTTAGACCACAGATGCTGAGATGCACTATTTTGCTCAAAATATATAGCTTTTACCCTTTGGTGTAAGCTATACAGTACCATTCAGAAGTTTGGATGCACCCACTCCTTCAAGGGTTTTTCTTCATTTTTACTATTTTCTACATTGTAGAATAGTGAAGACATCAAAACTATGAAACACATATGGAATCATGTAGTAACCAAAAAGTGTTAAACAAATCCAAATATATTTTATATTTGAGATTCTTCAAAGTAGCCACCCTTTGCCGTGATAACAGCTTTGCACACTCTTGGCATGAGCCAGCTTCACATGGACTACTTTTCCAACAGTCTTGAAAGAGTTCCTACATATGCTGAGCAATTGTTGGCTGCTTTTCCTTCACTCTGCGGTCCAATTAATCTCAAACCATCTCAATTGAGTTGAGGCCAAGTCATCTGGTGCATCACTCCATCACTCATCTTGGTCAAATAGCCCTTACACAGCCTGGAGGTGGGTTAGGTCATTGTCCTGTTGAAAAACAAATTGCACTCCCACTAAACACAAACCAGATGGGCTGGCGTATCGCTGCAGAATGCTGTGGTAGCCATGCTGGTTAAGTGTGCCTTGAATTCTAAAAAAAGCAAAGCACCATCACACCTCCTCCTCCATTCTTTCATGTTGGAAATCACACATGCAGAAATCATCCATTCACCTCCTCTGTGTCTCACAAAGACACGGCCGTTGGATCCAAGAATCTCAAATCGCAGTCTGTCATATCAAAAGGCACTCCTTCGATAAAGTTGTTTTTGACTAAAATGAAAACATGTCATTTTCACAAGGTTGTGGAATAACATGTTCAACTACTTATTATTGGCTCGAATTCAGGTTGTGCCTGTAGATTGACAAAATTAACAACCAATGCAAGAATTTTTCACTTGTCAAACCCTGCCCTGGTCTGCTTGGTTTGTTTCGTAAGCGTTCAAGAAAGTCTTGTGATGTTGCGCGTCTTGGTTCAGAAATTCTGATGTAACATTGAGCCTGTTTGAAGAATAACATTTACAGGAAAAATATACAGGAATCCTAGTCTCTCAGCCTGTATCTTTTGTGCTAAGCTATCAATGCTAGTTAGCAAAGTATCTAAACCTGATGCATCTGAAATAACTATCGTTTAACGTTAAATACAGCCTCAGTGACTGTTCAAGCAAACAACAACACTGGAGGCCTATTGGAACTACTAAAAAGTATGAAGTTTACAAGTAATTAAATACAAAAAATATAGGCTATTTGGAAAGGACACAATGGCTGCAACCTCGGTCGGTGATGGTGGGAGTGGTTTTGCCAAATGGACCCATAGGAGTTTGAGCCTTGAACAACAGAAAAATATTGAGTAACTACTCTCATTCTACAGGTTTTTAAGCATCTAGTTACAGACGGTAGACTAAGACATCCAGAGCAACACATAGCAGGGAGCTCCAATATGATCAGGAAACTAGACCGGTTATATAGATCGCTGAAAATGACTGTCAATCATTTCTTGTATTAGTCATCTCAGGGATGGTACTTGAAAAATGTAGCATAAGCAATTTCCGGTTTAGCACCTCACTAAACAGTCTATAGACATGAAATCATAAAATTACACAACTGAGTAGGACAAAATAAAACCAGCAAAACTCAATTTAAAAAAAAAACTGGCAGTGAAAGCAAAGATGCAAGTCATCTAACCAAAGGTAGTAACTGCAGGCAAGAGCGAAATGGATTCAATAGGGTTGGTTGTTTGAAAAGTTCAAATGAAAAACTATTTTTAAATTAGTTTCCAAATCATTTGTTCTGCTTTTAAATTAGTTTTGCTCCCTTTGTTTACAAATCTACAAACGATTCTCTCAACATCCATCACTTCACTCAATCTTCACATTTTCAAACATCGAGGGCGTTTTACTAAGACATGTGCAATGTACACAACTGAAAACTGCTCCCAAAAAAACAGGACACTGCCCTTGCCACCAAACTATACTTGATTTTAAAACTGTCGAGTGTAGAGAGTATAGAGATATTGTTATCCACGTCGGCACCAACGATGTTAGGATGAAACAGTCAGAGATCACCAAGCGCAACATAGCTTCTGCGTGTAAATCAGCTAGAAAGATGTGTTTGCATGCATGAATAACTAGGCTACTTTCAGGATTTAGTTTGTATTATTTTGGTAAAACAGTTGTGTGTACAGCTGCATTCACATAGGCTGTTTGTAATAAGTGAATTACCCTAACTATCTTGTAGCCTATATTCATTACCAAACGGCCTTGCTTTAGTGTGTAGGGCACTGTCCATTGTGCTGATACGCAGCGGAAATACTACAGATTTTGCACCAAACTACCTGTCACTTCAAATGCACTCAATGATCTCTGAGTCTCAGCATTTGAACTTTATGTTTGTGATATGAGCAGAATCCAATATAATTCCAATGCAAGAACCCCCCAAAATGTGCCCCCTCATCGATTTTGACTGCCCCCTTAGTAAATGTTTCCTGACGCCGGGTGTGCGTGAGCTGCCTCGGCCATAAGGGTCTGATTACATGGCAATTCCTAACATACAATGATCTAAGCCAAATCGATCCATTTATAGACTCCATGCTGGCGACAGGGGATTTACACATAAACTCAGACATGCACCCTTTTCCGTACATTTTTCAGTGTAATCAATACAAAAACGGTCTACAGTCAATAATTTCAAGGTAGGCCTATAGCGATAGAAATTGACTTACTTTTCGGGCCTCGTCGCCGTCCATGCTACAGGCCTACTTCGGTCTCCAAAAAATGAACCAACATGCCAAAGCTTAAATGCTACTGAATATTAAACTGGCTTAGAAATAAGAATGAATAGAAATTCCAAAATACCATTGAAATTATTGCGTCACAATACCTGGCAGCCATTGGGAGTGTACCCATGAAGTTACCAGTCAATTTCCAGGGTTAGAGTTCCAAGCCCATTCTATTCATTCTTATTTCTGTGAGCCCAGGCCTACTCCCATCATGATGTAATTTGCAATCCATATCATTAGGCATAAATCATAGACCACAGACGCTGAGACGCACTATTTTTCTCAAAATATATACATTTGAGCCTTTGGTGTAAGCTATACAGTACCAGTCAGAAGTTTGGATGCACCCACTCATTGAAGGGTTTTTCTTTATTTTTTTTTACTATTTTCTACATTGTAGAATAGTGAAGACATCAAAACTATGCAACACATATGGAATCATGTAGTAACCAAAAAAGTGTTTAACAAATCCAAATATATTTTATATTTGAGATTCTTCAAAGTAGCCACCCTTTGCCTTGATAACAGCTTTGCACCCTCTTGGCATTCTATCAGCCTGCTTCACCTGGAATGCTTTTCCAACAGTCTTGAAGGAGTTCCCACATATGCTGAGCAATTGTTGGCTGCTTTTCCTTCACTCTGTGGTCCAATTAATCTCAAATCATCTCAATTGGGTTGAGGTCAGATGATTGTGGAGGCCAGGTCATCTGGTACATCACTCATCTTGGTCAAATAGCCCTTACACAGCCTGGAGGTGGGTTAGGTCATTGTCCTGTTGAAAAACAAATTACACTAACACAAACCAGATGGGCTGGCGTATCGCTGCAGAATGCTGTGGTAGCCATGCTGGTTAAGTGTGCCTTGAATTCTAAATAAAGCAAAGCACCCCCACACTATCACACCTCCTCCTCCATGCTTTACGGTGGAAATCACACATGCAGAAATGATCCGTTCACCTACTCTGCGTCTCACAAAGACACAGACGTTGGATCCAAGAATCTCAAATCGCAGGCAGTCAAATCAAAAGGCACTCCTTCTATAGTTTTTTTTGACTAAAATAAAAACATGTCATTTTCACAAGGTTGTGGAGTAACATATTCAACTACTTATTATTGGCTCGAATTCAGGTTGTGCCTTTAGATTGACAAAATTAACAACCAATGCAAGAATTTTTCACATGTCAAACCCCACCCTGGTCTGTTTCTCAAGCATTCAAGAAAGTCTTGTCATGTTGCGCCTCTTGGTTCAGAAATTCTGATGTAACATTAAGCCTGTTAGAAGAATAACTTGAAAAAATTTACAGGAATCCTAGTCTCTCAGCCTGTATCTTTTGTGCTAAGCTATCAATGCTAGTTACCTAAGTATCTAAACCTGCTGCATCTGAAATAATTATAGTTTAAAGTTAAATACAGCCTCAGTGACTGTTCAAGCAAATAACAACACTGGAGGCCTACTGGAACTACTAAAAAGTATGAAGTTTACAAGTAATTAAATACAAAACATATAGGCTATTTGGAAAGGACACAATGGCGGCAACTTCGGTCAGTGATGGTGGGAGTGGTTTTGCCAAATGGACCCATAGGAGTTTGAGCCTTGAACGACATAAAAATATTGAGTAACTACTCTCATTCTATAGGTTAAGCATCTAGTTACAGACGTTAGACTAAGACATCCAGAGCAACACATAGGAGGGAGCTCCAATATGATCAGGAAACTAGACCGGTTATATTGATTGCTGAAAATGACTGTCAATCATTTCTTGTATTAGTCATCTCAGGGATGGTACTTGAAAAATGTAGCAGAAGCAATTTCCGGTTTAGCTCCTCACTAAACAGTCTATAGACATGAAATCATAAAATTACACAACTGAGTAGGACAAAATAAAACCACCAAAACTCACAATTGAAAAAAAAAAACTGGCAGTGAAAGCAAAGATCCAAGTCAACTAACCAAAGGTAGTAACTGCAGGCAAGAGCAAAATGGATTCAATAGGGTTGGTTGTTTGAAAAGTTCAAATGAAAGACTATTTTTAAATTACTTTTCAAATAATTTGTTCTGCTTTTAAATTAGTTTTGCTCCTTGTGTTTACAAATCTACAAACAATTCTCTCAACATCCATCACTTCTCTCATTCTTCACATTTCCAACTTAATTTGATGTTTACGATTTATTTTATTTTGAATTCAATTCTTAAAGGCGTGAAATTGACCCCATATGTTTTCCCCAAACAATATACAATATTGTTGCATTCCTTCCCCACCACCATATCATAAACATCAAGGGCGTTTTTACTAAGACATATGCAATGTACACAACTGAAAACTGCTCCCCAAAAAAAACAGGACACTGTCCTTGCCACCAAACTATACTTGATTTTCAGCACAAATTGAAAATATATTTATGCAAATAGTATGATAAATCAATTGGCACATATTTTTATTATTGGCATGTCATCATGTATTTTCCCTTTGTCCAGAGTTGACAAATACAAGACAAAAATAGTGGGCTGGGAAATGGGTTGTTTGGTCATTTCACCTACTGGCTTTACTTCAAATTTGTGCAGAGAAAGTCTGCAATGAAGTGGTTTCCACTATTGGACCATGTGAAAACGCACTTGTATACACGGTTTAAAGATCATATCTTTAGTCAGACGACAAGAAAAATCTGACAGGATATGTAGAGGGTATACCATGAATAAACTAAAAGTACTGTCAGTCTCTATAGTTGTAGCATCCAGCAGTCTTCTGCCCTGCCTGGATACTTTCGAGTAACAGCAGAGGGCGATACAGCAACATTAAAAACTGAATATGGACCAGAGTTATTAGGAAGGTGTCATTGATCATAGTTTATGAAAATGGGCAAGGACATGGGGGAGGTCAAAACAACTACATATAGAGTTGATCTCCACTATAAACAAAGGTTTAGAAACTCCAGCATTCCCAAACATTTCACAGAAAACAGCATTTATGCTTTAAAACAGGTCAAGCAGAGGGAGGCTTGGTAGGGGGAGTCTCCAAGGTAACATGTAAAAACAATAGTGGGTATTACAGCGAATAAAAAAGAAAAAAAAAGAACATTCAAACCCATCCAATGTATTCATCCAAGATATGAGGGGCTTTTCAAACCGTTTCAAAATGACAGTGAAAGCGTAAAAAGTGCACAGTCCACTGATTCTTCTCAGTAAGGGTTTAGGGGAGGATGGCGTGTGCACACACACGCATATATGTGGAGGCAGGGAGAGGAGTGTGCGTGTTACGTGCTCTTCATCATCTTCCTCTTCTTCAACAGTCTCTCTCGCCAGTCATCAGGTAAAGCCTCAAAGTTTGCGTTCTTTCCAGCTTTTCCCCTGCAAACCAAAAGATAGAGGTAGTAAGAAAGATTATTTTCACAAAAAAAACATTAGAAGTTGTTAAAATATACAAAAAGTATGTTTGACATTCTCTACCGCACTGGCTATGAAAAGCCAACTGACATTTACTCCTGAGGTGCTGACCTGTTGCACCCTCTACAACCACTGTGTTTATTATTATACCCTGCTGGTCATCAATGAACGTTTGAACATCTTGGCCATGTACTGTAATCTCCACCCGGCACAGCCAGAAGAGGACCGGCCACTCCTCATAGCCTGGTTCCTCTCGGTTTCTTCCTTGAGAGTTTTCCCTAGCCACCGTGCTTCTACATCTGCATTGCTTGCTGTTTGGGGTTTTAAGCTGGGTTTATGTATAACACTGACATCGGCTGATGTAAAAAGGGCTTTATTAGTAAGATTGATAGATAGTTGTCCTCGTCAGAAAAATAGCTTGAAATCACAGTAGTTCAGGGGAACCACTTACGTGAGTAGCTGCTGCTGTTTCCACTCCTCAATGCCCCTCTTGTTGAGCTGGTCCCTGTCCTCGTCACTGGAACTAGACTTCTCCTCCTCATCCAGTTCCTTCTGGATGCTCTGCCACTTCTTCACCAGGGACGGCATCTTCGTCTTGCTCTTCTTCGACTGGACACATCAACCAGGGATGTGGGGAAGGGGAATAAAGGAGACAATGGGGGATTGTCATTTAAGAGCGTCACTGTGGTTCGATACAACTAGGAGAAAGCTTTCAATTTAAATAGTTATTACATCGAATTAGACGGTGCCAATCTTGTACCATCCTTTTTCCTTATCAATGCATAGAACAGATGCCATTGTATAAGTCAAAGACGCCCAACCTTATCCTTCTTCAGTTTCTTGGTCTTGTCCGTGGGCAGTGTTTTAAGCCCTGTGGGGTCCAGGGTAGAGGGGGGCTGAGTGGGGGGTAGCGGGGGGCGAGTAGGGGGAGGTGGGAGAGGTGGGGCCGCAGGTTCAGAAGGCAGTGGAGGTGCAGCTACCGCAGACACTCCCCAGTAGGCAGCTCCTGACATCACAGGGGCTGAGGACACAGAAAGGAACACACAAAAAAACTTTATGGTTTGCAATTAAACAGCCAGACACCTATACAGAGATACACTAGGGCCATATATCTCCAATCAGAAAAATCAGTCAATCACAGTAATTCAGTACAGGTCTGTGAAAGTTGTCATCATTGAGAGTCCTACTACTTTAAAGAATCATGTTTTCATGAAAAAAACAGCAGGCACACCGACTCGATGATATCATAGCTTTTTACCTGCCGTGGAGGTGATCTGTGTATAGAGGATGGCACTGCTGCCGATTGTTACTGCCTTGGTCAGCTGACCTGCTCCTGAAGCTTTGCGTTTCTGACCCTTACCCAGGGAAGCTGTAGACTCCACAACCTGAGTGAAGACAAAAAGATAAGCTTACAGTAAAAGCTTATGCTAATGTCCAACAAAATGCTCGCTATGCACGTCTCCCATCAACAACAAAAAAATGGTTTGCAATCACAGTAATTCAGTACAGGTCTGTGAAAGTTATCATTGAGAGAGTCATGTTAACATAAAAACCAGCAGGCCCACTGACTGGCACTTGACAACTGCTGGACTAGGCTGTCACCTAGAAAGTGTGCTTGGTTAGTCTATTCACAAGCCTACTGAGATGAGACTTGAGGTCTGGATGTGTAGAACGGTCCCATACCTTCATGCCGCCGACACCCAGGGGGAGGGGAGGCTCTGTTCCTGGTGCTGGAGGCTCACAGTCATCATCCTCCATCTCTACCTCCTCTATCTCACCATCCTCCTCCAGGGGAGGAGGAGGGGGCGGGGGAGGCGACTCCGGGGGTGGAGGGGGGGGCAGGGGGATGTCGGACGGGGGAGGGGGCTGGTCAGGGGGAAGTGGGGGCTGAGGCATAGACCAACAGGAGGGAAGGCTAGGCTGAGGGGGGACGACGGGTGAGAAGACTGAAGCTCCTGCAATATGATAGAAAATGTATAAAAATTTACCCATTTTCTTTGTCAGAGGGGAGAAGTGAGTAAGGTTCACCAAATACTAACTTTTTAGTAACATATGACCGTGGCAGGTTCCATAGCGCAAGACATGCTTGTTAGTTACTAAGCCGAATGCTCTATGCATCCCTCCTTCAGTACAGGTCTGCGAAAGTTTGAGTCATGCAACTACACAACTAGCGTGGTTTCAAGGCCAAGCGATAAATCTGGATCTAAAGATAGAGGCTGTCACTTAGGAGAAAATAAGGGGATTTTAAAATAAATGGTGAGGGGTCTTGAGAACGGACCTGCAACTGCGAGCCCACCAGCGGGTACGGGTGGGGGTTTGGGTTCCCCCTGTATGGACAACGTGGTTTCTGGTCCTTCCTCCTCCTCCTCAGCTGGGAAGTCCCACTGGGAGGCATTGGTGCGGTCATTGGTATAGAAATACCTCCTGTGCTCTCTAGGAGGGAGAACAGAGATACAAGGCAGAGTCTCAACAGCTGGCCTTATAACTAGCTGAGTCGCAGTATACCCCAAGGAGGGGGGGGGGGGGGGGGGGGGGGGGGGGACAATGCCCCGTTGGGGGGGAGGAGAGGGGGAATGTTGGGCTGGACAGCCAGGTTAGCCATCCAGGAGAAGAGCCAGATTGGATCATGATGGGGGACATTGATGGTGAACCCACTAACTTTCTTAAAACCAAATTAACAAACCAAAACCTATCAGCTCGGGTCCTGCAAAGTTGATCGTCAAAGCAGTGTTCAGACGTTCAGAATAATGGTCCACATAATGGTTGTTATGACAACATACAGCCCCCCCAAACAGAGATAGATGCAAAAGAGACAGTCATCAATTCAACTTTTTTTTAATATTTTTTTTTACATCAGAACTATCTATACATTCAGTCAATCAAGGAATAAAAAGTAAAAACAGGAAACATATGAAATAGAGTTGGTCTGACCTGCTGGGTCCTCGTCAACGCTCCGTCTTCGCTTTAACTGATGTTTTTGACACTCCGCGTTTCCGGGGCTTCAATCTGTCACTCATTTCGCCCAGCAATGCATTCTGGGGGCTGTAGTCCTGTAAAGTGCACACAACCACCTTCCTAGCTACGTACCCCCGTTCCACTGACTGGACCCCCCAAACAGTCTACAGAGGGCCCCCCAAAGACAAGAGCCAGAGTCTGGGCTATGGGTGGACAGGACAGGGATCCCGTATCCGCATCTGGTGGTATAGTGTTAGGGGATCAAGCTGGCCTGTATGGCTGCTCCCATATCACCACTGACAGTGCCAGCATTGCATCACAGAAACCTTGAGGGTCTGTCTCGGTTTCATTTTATCCACTGGGACTGGTTAAGATCTCCCTCATATCAGGTTAAATAGATGGCAACCCCAGCTCTGAGGGGGTCGTGGTCACACTGGGTTTGGGGAGGTGGGGGGTGTTTAAGAGATGTTAAAGGTAAGGAGCGCGTACCTGTCCCAGTGGCAGGACCAGCCTTTAGGGGCGGCGTTAAGTTCGTAATGTTTTATGTGCTCGGCGGCTTCCTGCAGCCTACGGCGGAGATAGATCCCGTTCAGAGCCCCTTCCCGCCAGTCAGCGATCCGCGTCTGAGAGGGAGAGAAGCATGGGGGGGGGAAACAATGACGGTTAGGCATGTACATTTATTTTCTATAATGTTATAACATTAATTTTAAAAAAATAAACATCGCCCATCAGAATGATCAATTGCCGTCATTCAGTACAGATTGTTATGTAAATAGGAGCTTTTTCTATTACAGTATATTCTTGTTTTTTTATTACCATTTGTATTATTTTATTTGACTTAGTCCTGCATGTTGGTGCTCAAAGGTTGTACCCTGCAATCACACCTGCAAATGTGACTAGTAAACACAATCTGAAAGGTCTGTGAAAGTTCTCACCATTGAGAGTCATGCAGCTAGCTAACTAGTGTGGTTTCTAGGCCAAAATAATCTAATCTGGACCTAAAGATATAGGCTTTCACTGTGACTGGAGGTAAGCTATAATAAACAGGTCATGGTCATCTCACCTCAGTTTGTAACAGAAGCAGCTGGAAGTTAGAGATGGTTTTCTTGTTGATCCCTAAGAACTCCATCTTGCTGGTTAAGGTGTTGGCAAGTTCTCCGATCTGAAACTGATCATTCAAAAGACAACAATAATTTTTAAATGTTATCCACCAGTTATTTTATCACTCTGGGTTTTTCCTGCTCAGGCTTTACTACTGAGAGTTAAATCGGTGTGGGAGTAGTTAAAAAGGTTCCATACCCTGAGCTCCGGAGTTTCCACCTCCTCTTTTGGTGGCACGTTGGTTAACGTTCTGTCCCCGGTCTCCTTCTCCTGCTCTTCCCCGGCCTTCTCTGGGACTTTGGAATGTGCTGCAAGACACACAAGAGGACTAGTATTAAGATGACGCCTACACATTACATTTGTATGACAATTGGTCTATGCAGCATATCAGATCAGAAGACCTTGAGAAGTGTTTACATTTTAGGATGAACCACATCAGAAAAATTGAATGATACACAAATTCTTGGCAGTTTATCCGGACCAGATCGCACCCTAACTGTTCTCCAGACACTCACTTGTGTCGGGGTCTTCCCGTGTATCTGAGCCCCTGCTGTTTGAGTCGGGGCTGGCTGCTCTAAGGAAGGCCGTCTTCCACTTGGCCTTCTTCAGGAGCAGGCTACAGGGCTCGGGGGCCTCCTGACTTGCCTCAGAACAGGGGCTGGAGCCCCCCGCACTACCATCACCCTCCTCCAACGCCCGTAACTCAGCCTGGGGGGCAGAACAACAAAAAGAGGACAAATTTTCATGTTCAAGTCATTGTAAACGATAACCTCTTATGGCTAGGGGTTTCGCTAGACTCAACAACATTCCGCTGAAAAGGCAGCGCTCGAAATTCAAATATTTGTGTAATATATATATATATATATATATATATATATATATACACATATTTTTTTGAAATATGAAACTTTCATACATTAACAAGTGCAATACACCAAATGAAAGAAACTTCTTGTTAATCTACCCATCGTGTCCAATTTCAAAAAGGCTTTACAGCAAAAGCACAACATATGATTATGTTAGGTCAGAGCCTAGTCACAAAAACACAGCCATTTTCCAGCCAAAGAGAGGAGTCACAAAAAGCAGAAATAGAGATCAAATTAATCACTAACCTTTGGTGATCTTCATCAGATGACACTCATAGGACTTCATGTTACACAATACATGCATGTTTTGTTCGATAAAGTGCATATTTATATCCCAAAATCTCAGTTTACATTGGCGCGTTACGTTCAGTAATGTTTTGCTTACAAAACATCCGGTGATTTTGCAGAGAGCCACATCAATTTACAGAAATAGTCATCATAACCTTTAATATAAGATACAAGTGTTATGCACAGAATTAAATATATACTTCTCCTTAATGCAACTGCTGTGTCAGATTTCAAAAAAACTTTACGGAAAAAGCAAACCATGCAATAGTCGGAGTACGGCGCTCAGACAACAAATCAAGCCATACAGATATCCACCATGGAGTCAACAGAAGTCAGAAATAGCATTATAAATATTAACTTACCTTTGATGATCCTCATCAGAATGCACTCCCAGGAATCCCAGTTCCACAATAAAATGTTTGATTTGTTCAGTAAAGTCCATAATTTATGTCCAAATACCTCCTTTTTGTCTGCGCGTTTAGCCCAGTAATCCAAATGCTCAATTGCTTAGTTCAGACGAAAAGTCATTACAGTTCGTAGAAACATGTCAAACAAAGTATAGAATCAATCTTTAGGGTGGTTTTATTATTGAAGATTTATGATGTTCCAACCGGCGAATTCCTTTGTCTTCAGAAATGCAATGGAGCTCAAGCTAACTCTCACGTGAATGCGCGTGACCAGCTCGTGGCACTCCCCCTCTCATTCCCCCCTCCTTCACAGCAGAAGCATCAAACAAGGTTCTAAAGACTATTGACATCTAGTGGAAGCCGTAGGAAGTGCAATATGACCCCATTTACACTGTATAGTAGAAAGGCAATGAGTTGAAAAACTACAAACCTCAGATTCCCCACTTCCTGGTTGGATTATTCTCAGGTTTTCGCCTGCCATATGAGTTCTGTTATACTCACAGACATCATTCAAACAGTTTTATAAACTTCAGAGTGTTTTCTATGCAAAACTACTAATAATATGCATATATTAGCAACTGGAACTGAGTAGCAGGCAGTTTACTCTGGGCATGATTTTCATTCAAACGTGAAAATGCTGCACCCTATCCCAAACAGGATAACTCCCGAAGGTACACTTAATTCTGCAAGTATTTAATTGTGTCAACATTCTGGTCTGACCTTTTCAAAATAACCACAACATACATAGTGCACAAAAGATTTAGGACAAATTCATTATATTGAGTTGAACCCCCCTTTGCCCTCAGAACAGCCTCAATTCGTCAGGGCATGGACTCTACAAGGTGTCGAAAGCGTTCCACAGAGATACTAGACATGTTGATTCCAATGCTTCCCACATTTGTGTCAAGTTGGCTGGATGTCCTTTGGGAGGTCCACCATACTTGATACACATGGGACACAGAGTGAAAAACCCAGCAGCGTTGCAGTTCTTGACTCAAACCATTGCATCTGGCACCTACTACATACCCCGTTCAAAGGCACTTAAAACTTGTGTCTTGCCCATTCACCCTCTAAATGGAACACGCACACAATCCATGTCTCAAGCCTTAAAATAATTTAACCTGTCCCCTCCACCTACATTAAATTAAGTAGATTTAACAGGTGGCATCATAGATTTAACTTGGATTCATCTGGTCAGTCTATGTCATGGAAAGAGCATAATGTTTTGTACACTCAGTGTATAAACTCACTTGAAAGAGATGTCAATGTCAACATCCCTGGTTTAATAAAGGATGAATAAAGACTTAAGCTGACCTTTTTCCTCTCCAGAGCCAGCTCCAGCTCCATGGTGTCCTCTTCCGTCTCCTCTTCCTCAGAGTTTTCCACAGACTGGTTCCTGCTGCGCTGGTCTCTCAGGGGGTGCGTGGGGGTGTCTGGCTCATTCAGGGGGGGAGCGGGGGACCCTGGCAAGCTATCCTCCAGACTGTTCTCCTTCTCCTCCAGCCCTCCTACAAGCCTTTTCCTCCACTTCTCCTCCGCTTCTTTCACCTCTGCGGGGATGAGGGGACCGAGGAGGGAGGCGGCCACACCATGACGATCCTCTTCTTCACTGGTCAGGGCAACCACGCTCTCCATCACCTCCTGTCAGAGGATAGACACAGAGTTATAGACACACACACAAATGGATAGTTGAGTACTATGTTTGGATTAAAACTAAATCATTGAGCGCACAAAAATACTCAAATAACTCACCTTCTTTATTGTCTTAGGCGTCGGAGCACTGACGCCAGTGGAGTGTTGTTCAACATGGTAACCTGCACTCTGTGTAGTTCCGTTGCCATTGACTGTTGAGCTACAGGGGATGAAATAGAAAACAGGTGAAATCTTCAACTCCAAGTAGAAAATACACATTTCAGAGTCATGCTGTAAAATACAAAACCACTTGTGTATGACTAACATTTGTATATTATTATGTAGTACCATCCATTTTTACACTTCACCTGTCTGCGTACTGCTGCAAGCCTTGCACCTGGTGGGCCAGGTAGTAAGGCAGCTGCCAAGCCACCTCATTGGTTTGAGTGTTCCAGTAGTAGTAACAACCTGTGTTGTCATCCCACACCTCCTGCCAGTCACCCATCTCCAATCCTCCAACTGGTGGACAGGAAACACAAATAAGGAAGGAACTCCAGTCTTCAAAAACATACACTTAACATGTCACAATCCCAAACAATGGCTAGGCTAACTGCTACTTCTCAGGTAAGTTTATGCTATTTATTAAATACTAAAAAAAACAGTCACCTCCAGCTAGTGAAGTATGGGTATCATACTGGAAGTCCGCCTCAGTGCTCTCCGGCTCTGTCCCAGTCTCAGAGGCATGTTGCTGGGCTTTGGGTTCTGGACGTGGTGGGGTGGGGGCTGGGGCCGACAGATCCCCTGTGGGTTCCTCTGAGCCCGGCTGTGTGGTGATGGCATCAATTTCCTATGGGGGGGGGGGGGGTGATTAAATTAGGTTGTCGAAGGACACCACCTGTCTAAAGACATGAACAAAGCAGAGAAATACAGGCCTACACGAGACAATCACAGGTATATAGCATTCTAAGACAACTAGGAAGAGAGCCCTGATATCACCATATTTATTGTAGAAAAAGTAAGATGTATTTTCATTTCTTTTGTTATAAATTTGAATTTCCCAAGTACCAATACGGTTATAAAATGTATGACATAAAACAATGGGTTGAAAGTTAAAAGGATGTCAAGGCCTAAGGTATATTTTCTTCTGTGAGAAGCTATTTCAAGGCTGTGGTGTGCAGAGAAGGATTTACACTACCAACGTCAGTGACACAGCTTAATGGAAACAAACAGTTCATCACATCACCTACTGACTGAGGTAGGAACACAGCCGACTGAGAAAAGACTATGAAACTAACAGAAAAACAGCATTTTTATACTGACGGCCATGAAGTTGGCGAGTATGTCTGCAGACTGGTTGTGTTGGGTCCTGATGGTGGAAGGCTGTGAGTCTGTATCCTCTTCTTCATCACTGTCCTCATAGGCCCCCAGGAGGGACAGACCCTCTGGGAAGAAACACAACAAACTGGTGAGGTAATGTACTGTTTGTAGGCAAACATGCTTGTGTGTGATTAGTAACCTGAGACCTGAAGACATCTTGTGTTGCCCCCCCAGATAATGCATAGGCTTGAGCTCAGCTAGCCAAGTACACCTCGACTCCACGATACCATATCCGCAGAGTTGAGTGCAGATGAGATGAGTGAACCTCTGACTCATAGTGCAGTCAATAGTTCAAAAATGTTCATTCTTACAACCTTATCGTGTACATATGTTTGTCCTCTGTTGCATGTATTTGTTTACTGAAATCCAGAACTTTTAATAAAATGGTAATAAAATAAAGCCACTGACTGTTTCCTCTGAGATTCAATCGGAACATGCATTCACGCTCAGTTGCCATTAGAGCAAGAGCGACAATGAAACAGTTGGTAGTTATATTTTATTAACGTTTTGTTAAAAAGAAAGGATTTTAGCTAACAAAGAATAACCACACAACAGATGACAAACATAGGTACATGGTAAGGGTGTAAGAATATACATTTTTGAAATTGACTGCACAGCGACTCGAGTCAGAGGTTCACTCCAAAAACACTTGCGCTCAACTCCATGGACATGGTCTAGTGGAGTTGAGATAGCTACTTGGCTAGAGCTCAGCAGGATGACAGTCTTGTGGCAGGATGACAGTCTTGTGGCAGGATGACAGTCTTGTGGCAGGATGACAGTCTTGTGGCAGGATGACAGTCTTGTGGCAGGAGACCCAGGTTTGAACCCAGTCGTTCACGAGTTCACACAAGCTTGCAAACAAACGGGTGCATTAACAAAGTTACACACAAGTTATATCTTACCTGTGGCCTTAACTGCTGGGATCCTCATTTCGGTTGTTACTTCTCTCAGAAAACTGTATCCATCACCGTTACCTTCGTCTGCAGAAAAAGGCATCACTGCGATTGTCAAAGTAGCTGAATTATGTAGTTATATATGTGGTCTGGATTGACCAGAGGCCTCAGTAGAGTGAGTCTATTAACTCGTAATCAACAGTAAGCTAACGTTACCATTGATATGCCTAGCTAGTTCGCTGGTGTCGCGGCGTTTGTTCGCGAAATACACAGGCCGCGCGCCACTACAAATCGTTATTTCACCAATATGCTAACATGCTAGCTGGCTAGGCTAACTAGCTAACACTATTTAGAAACCGAAAAACACCAACATACATAAATAGCATTGGCATACTTTGTTTCGAAAAGAGCAACCAGTTATTTAAATATAGTAACCAAGTCAAGCAATGCATATATTTCCGGAATATCGGTAACTAACGTAGCCAGCTACATTTTGAACAACTAGCTAGGCTACGTCACCGGCGAGGCCAATTAGTTAACGTTAGGCTAGCTAGTTTCTCTTCAGTGTTGATCAGTAGAAAAATGGGCCCCATTTTGAACGAATCATCCACCAACCATAAACTAAAACAGAAAATATGATGGTGTTTTTACCTTCGGAACCTAAAGCGTCTTCTCTTCCACCGCCTGTCCCGCTTCGAGGTGGGGAAAGTTGCAGTATTGTTCTGCGTCCTCCTGTTCCTGTGCGAGTTTTCTTTCCCATCGCTGGTCTGTGTAGCGCCAAAGCACTATCCCATGGAACCAAGGTGTTGCTGCTTGTACAGTTGAAAAAAAAGAAGAAACTAGCCACATCCGGTGTCAAAGGGAGGGGAGGATTTATAAAAAATCGTATATATGTTTTTGTATCTTGCATAATATCACAGTTGCAATGCTGTTTTATAAGCCAATTTGTGTATTTCTTACATTTCTATTGCATGTGTATATGGAACATCATGTTGAACGAGGGATTATCATAAGGAAGTCCTGTAGGCATTGTCTCTAGTACACAGTAGTATATTTGATCAATTGAATGTATGAATATTTGATTGCATTAAAGGAGTAGATTCACCATGAAGTACATTCATATGTTTGCAACATTTCAGTTCTCTTTATTTGGAAAGCCTGTCAAGATAAAAAATCATCATCTACAGCATGATTTTTTTAGGCTACATTTGTTTTTCTTGTTTTAGCCTACTACTCACTCTCAGGCAGTGTTGGGTAGATTCCTCTCTAAATGTAGGCCTAATCTATTACAGTTACTACGCAAATAGCACATTTGGTTCCTTGGAAGTTGTGGGAAGGTACGTTTTTGGTTTCCCATTGGTTCTTGGTACAAAGCTAGACATTTATTGATCTGTAAAACATAAAATCAAGTGTATTTATAAAGCCCTTCTTACATCAGCTGATGTCACAAAGTGCTGTACAGAAGCCCAGCCTAAAACCCCAAATAGCAAGCAATGCAGGTGTAGAAGCACGATGGCTAAGAAATACTCCCTCGAAAGGCCAGAACCTAGGAAGAAAACTATAGAGGAACCAGGCTATGAGGGGTGGCCAGTCCTCTTCTGGCTGTGCCGGGTGGAGATTATAACAGAACATGGCCAAGATGTTCAAATGTTCATAGATGACCAGCATGGTCAAGTAATAATAATCACAGTCGTTGTCGAGGGTGCAATCTCAGGAGTAAATGTCAGTTGGGTTTTCATAGCCGATCATTCAGAGTATCTCTACCGCTCCTGTTGTCTCTAGAGAGTTGAAAATAGCAAGTCTGGGACAGGTAGCACGTCTGGTGAACAGGTCAGGTTCCATTGCCGCAGGCAGAACAGTTGAAACTGGAGCAGCAGCACGGCCAGGTGGACTGGGGACAGCAAGGAGTCATCCGGCCAGGTCGTCCTGAGGCATGGTCCTAGGGCTCAGGTCCTCCGAGAGAGAGAAAGAAAGAAAGAAAGAGAGAAAGAAAGAAAGAAAGAAAGAAAGAGAGAGAAAGAAAGAGAGAGAATTAGAGAGAGAATACTTAAATTCACACAGGACACCGGAAAAGACAGGAGAAATACTCCAGATACAACAGACTGACCATAGCCCCCCGACACATAAACTACTGCAGCATAAATATTGGAGGCTGAGACAGGAGGGGTCAGGAGACACTGTGTTCCCGTCCGACGATACCCCCAGACAGGGCCAAACAGGCAGGATATAACACCGAACCACTTTGCCAAAGCACAGCCCCCACACCACTAGAGGGATATCTTCAACCACCAATTTATCATCCTGAGACAAGGCCAAGTATAGACCATGAAGATCTCCGCCACGGCACAACCCAAGGGGGGGCGCCAACCCGGACAGGAAGATCACGTCAGTGACTCAACCCACTCAAGTGATGCACCCCTCCTAGGGACGGCATGGAAGAGCACCAGTAAGCCAGTGACTCAGCACCTGTAATAGGGTTAGAGGCACAGAATTCCAGTGGAGAGAGGGGAACCGGCCAGGCAGAGACAGCAAGGGCAGTTCGTTGCTCCAGTGCTTTTCAGTTCACCTTCACACTCCTGGGCCAGACTACACTCAATCATAGAACCTACTGAAGAGATGAGTCTACAGTAAAGACTTAAAGGTTGAGACTGATTCTGCGTCTCTCACATGGGTAGGCAGACCATTCCATAAAAATGGAGCTCTATAGGAGAAAGCCCTGCCTCCAGCTGTTTGCTTAGAAATTCTAGGGACAGTAAGGAGGCCTGCGTCTTGTTATAGCGTACGTGTAGGTATTTACGGCAGGACCAAATCAGAAGATAGGTAGGAGCAAGCACATGTAAAGCTGTGTAGGTTAGCAGTAAAACCTTGAAAGAAGCCCTTGCCTTAACAGGAAGCCAGTGTAAAGAGGCTAGCACTGGAGTAATATGATAACATTTTTTGGTTCTAGTCAAGATTCTAGCTGCCGTGTTTAGCACTAACTGAAGTTTATTTAGGGCTTTATCCGGGTAGCCGGAAAGTAGAGCATTGCAGTAGTCTAACCTAGAAGTGACAAAAGCACAGATTAATTTTTCTGCATAATTTTAGGACAGAAAGTTTTTGATTTTTGCAATGTTACGTAGATGGAAAAAAGCTGTCCTTAAAACATTCTTGATACAGTGCCTTGCGAAAGTATTCGGCCCCTTTGAACTTTGCAACCTTTTGCCACATTTCAGGCTTCAAACATAAAGATGTAAAACTGTATTTTTTTTGTGAAGAATCAACAAGTGGGACACGATCATGAAGTGGAACAACATTTATTGGATATTTCAAACTTTTTTAACAAATCAAAAACTGAAAAATTGGGCGTGCAAAATTATTCAGCCCCCTTAAGTTAATACTTTGTAGCGCCACCTTTTGCTGCGATTACAGCTGTAAGTCGCTTGGGGTATGTCTCTATCAGTTTTGCACATCGAGAGACTGAATTTTTTTCCCATTCCTCCTTGCAAAACAGCTCGAGCTCAGTGAGGTTGGATGGAGAGTATTTGTGAACAGCAGTTTTCAGTTCTTTCCACAGATTCTCGATTGGATTCAGGTCTGGATTTTGACTTGGCCATTCTAACACCTGGATATGTTTATTTTTGAACCATTCCATTGTAGATTTTGCTTTATGTTTTGAATCATTGTCTTGTTGGAAGACAAATCTCCGTCCCAGTCTCAGGTCTTTTGCAGACTCCATCAGGTTTTCTTCCAGAATGGTCCTGTATTTGGCTCCATCCATCTTCCCATCAATTTTAACCATCTTCCCTGTCCCTGCTGAAGAAAAGCAGGCCCAAACCATGATGCTGCCACCACCATGTTTGACAGTGGGGATGGTGTGTTCAGCTGTGTTGCTTTTACGCCAAACATAACGTTTTGCATTGTTGCCAAAAAGTTCAATTTTGGTTTCATCTGACCAGAGCACCTTCTTCCATAAAGGCCAGATTTGTGCAATATACGACTGATTGTTGTCCTATGGACAGAGTCTCCCACCTCAGCTGTAGATCTCTGCAGTTCATCCAGAGTGATCATGGGCCTCTTGGCTGCATCTCTGATCAGTCTTCTCCTTGTATGAGCTGAAAGTTTAGAGGGACGGCCAGGTCTTGGTAGATTTGCAGTGGTCTGATACTCCTTCCATTTAAATATTATCGCTTGCACAGTGCTCCTTGGGATGTTTAAAGCTTGGGAAATCTTTTTGTATCCAAATCCGGCTTTAAACTTCTTCACAACAGTATCTCGGACCTGCCTGGTGATTTGATTACACACAGGTGGATTGTATTTATCATCATTAGTCATTTAGGTCAACATTGGATCATTCAGAGATCCTCACTGAACTTCTGGAGAGAGTTTGCTGCACTGAAAGTAAAGGGGCTGAATAATTTTGCACGCCCAATTTTTCAGTTTTTGATTTGTTAAAAAAGTTTGAAATATCCAATAAATGTCGTTCCACTTCATGATTGTGTCCCACTTGTTGTTGATTCTTCACAAAAAATACAGTTTTACATCTTTATGTTTGAAGCCTGAAATGTGGCAAAAGGTCGCAAAGTTCAAGGGGGCCGAATACTTTCGCAAGGCACTGTATGTTCGTCAAAAGAGAGATCAGGGTCCAGAGTAAAGCCGAGGTCCTTCACAGTTATATTTGAGACCAATGAACAACCGTCAAGATAAATTGTCAGATTCAAGAGAAGATCTCTTTGTTTCTTGGGACCTAGAACAAGCATCTCTGTTTTGTCCAAGTTTAGAAGTAGAACATTTGCCACCATCCACTTCCTTATTTCTGAAACACAGGCTTCCAGGGTGTGCAATTTTGGGGCTTCACCATGTGTCATTAAAATGTAGAGCTATGTGTCATCTGCATAGCAGTGAAAGTTAACATTATGTTTCTGAATGACATCACCAAGAGGTAAAATATATAGTGAAAACAATAGTGGTCCTAAAATGGAGCCTTGAGGAACACCAAAAATTACAGTTGATTTGTCAGAGCCACAGAGACAAACTGATATCTTTCCGACAGATAAGATCTAAACCAGGCCAGAACTTGTCCTTATAGACCAATTTGGGTTTCCCATCTCTCCAAAAGAATGTGGTGATTGATGGTATCAAAAGCAGCACTAAGGTCTATGAGCATGAAGACAGATGCAGAGCCTCAGTCTGATGCCATTAAAAGGTCATTTACCACCTTCACAAGTGCAGTCTCAGTGCTATTTAAAGAGGAACTTGCTTTCTAATGATCATGATCTTTTCCTCAAAGAAGTTCATGAATTTATCACTGCTAAAGTGAAAGCCATCCCTTGAGGAATGTTGCTTTTTAGTTAGTTTTGCGACAGTGTCAAGAAGCCATTTTGGATTGTTCTTATTTTCCTCAATTTAAGTTAGAAAAATAGGATGATCGAGAAGCAGTGAGGGCTCTTCGATACTGCACGGTACTGCACGGTACGGTCTTTCCAAGCTAGTCGGAAGACTTCCAGTTTTGTGTAGAGCCATTTCCGTTCAAATTTTCTGGAAGCTTGCTTCAGAGCTCGGGTATTTTCTGTATAACAGGGAGCTAGTTTGTTATGACAAATGTTTTTTGCTTTTAGGAGTGTGACTGCATCTAGGGTATTGCGCAAGGTTCAATTGAGTTCCTCAGTCAGGTGGTTAACTGATTTTTGTACTCTGACGTCCTTGGGTAGGTGGAGGGAGTCTGGAAGGGCATCTAGGAATCTTTGGGTTGTCCGATAATTTATAGCATGACTTTGGATGATCCTCGGATGGAGTCTAAGCAGATTATTTGTTGCGATTGCAAAAGGTTATTTGAAGGTAATTAAATAACATTCTGAGAACATTTTTCAAAAACAGCACTGCTAGCTTAGTTTAACTGTTTTGAACTCTAAGCAAAGGTAGGAAGCAGCATATTTATTTTTTATTACGAAGTCAGTGAGATTCAGCCTATAATATTCTGTTCGCTATCCCTGGAATTAGTCCACTGCACCACCAGGATGGAGCTAGTATACCATGTTTTTTTTACTCATACAAAGCAGTTCATTTTATTATTTTCAAACAGATCCCATTCCAAAGGAAACACACACTCATTAAGATCAAATAACGTTTTAAGAATGTTATTTAAAAATATATACATTCTGTTCTCAGTGTCACCAAAACTCTCTCTATCTTATTAAGTGTGTTCAGGTGTGTTGGCTGCACCCACTAATTGCCCACACACCTGAAGACACTTAACAAGATAGACACTGAGAACGGAATGTATATGTTTTGAAATAACATTAAAACGTTATTTGAACGTTACTAATGTTTTCTTGTTGTTTTTATAGAACATTTTCTTAATGTCCTGAGAACATGACTTTAAATGGAACCATGAGGAAACTTGTAGGAAACATTATGCTGAAGTACTTAAATTCACAGAAACATATGAATCTCAGGATGTTATGTGCTAGCTGGGTATCCAGTACCATTCCCAGAACCTGGGAAGGTTGTATGCACAACAACCATAAGACAACAACACTCTCACCGAGCTCTAAAAAACATATTGTTCTCAGAACTTGCTGGGTACTTGTGCTTGCTGGGTAGTTACCTATCCAAACTTGTAATCAATAGCATAATTTTTGGATTAACCAAACTCAGTGAAGTAATCTCATTACTTTCAGTTACTTTTGGATTCATTTTTTTATTTTACTGCTTACTAATTACATTGGTAACCAGTATATAATAGCAATAAGGCACCTTTGTGTTATATGGCCAATATACCAAGGCTAAGGGCTTTATCCCTTCCATTCCTCTCAAAAGAAAAAGCTTTTGCGCAGCAACTCACTGCCTTCCTGAAGACAAACAATGATTACAAAATGCTTCAGTCTGGTTTTAGACCCCATCATAGCACTGAGACTGCACTTGTGAAGGTGGTAAATGACATCAGACCGAGGCTCTGCATCTGTCCTCGTGCTCCTAGACCTTAGTGCTGCTTTTGATACCTTCAATCACCACATTCTTTTGGAGAGATTGGAAACCCAAATTGGTCTACACGGACAAGTTCTGGCCTGGTTTAGATCTTATCTGTTGGAAAGATATCAGTTTGTCTCTGTGAATGACAAATCAACTGTAAATGTTGGTGTTCCTCAAGGTTCCGTTTTAGGACCACTATTGTTTTCACTATATATTTTACCTCTTGGGGATGTCATTCGAAAACATAATGTTAACTTTCACTGCTATGCGGATGACACACAGCTGTACATTTCAATGAAACATGGTGAAGCCCTAAAATTGCCCTCGCTAGAAGCCTGTGTTTCAGACATAAGGAAGTGGATGGCTGCAAACTTTTTACTTTTAAACTCGGACAAAACAGAGATGCTTGTTCTAGGTCCCAAGAAACAAAGAGATCTTCTGTTGAATCTGACAATTAATCTTGATGGTTGTACAGTCGTCTCAAAGAAAACTGTGAAGGACCTCGGCGTTACTCTGGACCCTGATCTCTCTTTTGACGAACATATCAAGACTGTTTCAAGGACAGCTTTTTTCCATCTACGTAACATTGCAAAAATCAGAAACTTTCTATCCAAAAATGATGCAGAAAAATTAATCCATGCTTTTGTTACTTATAGGTTAGACTACTGCAATGCTCTACTTTCCGGCTACCCGGATAAAGCACTAAATAAACTTCAGTTAGTGCTAAATACTGCTGCTAATGGAGCTGGTCGGTAATAACGCCTGGAGGTAATCACTGAGAACTCATCCAGCTGGTTTGAGCCACAGCATTTTATAGCAAAGTCCATCCTCATTCAGTCTCATGACACACAACAGATGTATGTGTGGGTCACAAGGTTAAGATTTGTATGAAAGATACTTATAATTCACAGCAGACAGAATCTGCTGTAAAAACAGTTCTCATTGTGTAGAGACCAGTGTCTGGCCCCCCAACTCCATACTGCAACCATCTCCCCCTGGTACCCCAGTACAGAAACATTAACTCATGCTCTAGAATGCGTATCCCCAAAGACATCATAAATCTCCTGTCAGTGTTATCTCCCAGAGGCCCACTTTCAGTTCACACAGACACAAAAGAGTTATAAGAACCCTCTATTCTGTTGCATAAAACAACAATTTGATGCAATAAAAGTATTATAAAATAATCTTGTAATTTCCACCATAGTTGACAAAACAATCTATGACTCTGTCATACAGTACACACTTTTAGTTTGTTGTCCTAGGCTACCTGGTTAAAATGCTTGCTCGCTAGCCTAACTTCCTTTCATGGGCAACAAAGAGCCAGCTACTTAACATTAGCATACTACATCTAGCTACATATTGAACTTCCATCCTCTCAGGCCAGGGGCACAATGTAAGAATTTATGGTTGGATCAGAATCTCCGTTATAATAATTGGCCAGTACAGACAATTAAGTAAAACCACAAGTACAAATCCCTATCTCCATCCATGGCTAATTTAGGAAATATCAAGGCACAAGGCGAGGCCCAAATGCAGACACAGAGGCAGATGGTTGGAGTCTTACAATGTTCATTAATCCAAAGGGGTAGGCAAGAGAATGGTCGTGGACAGGCAAAAAGGTCAAAACAAGAACAGAGTCCAGGAGGTACAGAGTGGCAGACAGGCTAGTGGTCAAGGCAGGCAGAATGGTCAGGTTAGGCGGGTACAAAGTCCAGAAACAGGCAAGGGTCAAAACCGGGAGGACTAGAAAAGGAGAATTCAAAAAGCAGGAGAACAGGAAAAATGCTGGTTGACTTGGAAAAATACAAAACGAACTGGCACAGAGAGACAGGAAACACAGGGATAAATAGACTGGGGAAAATAAGCGACACCTGGAGGAGGTGGAAACAATCACAGGAACAGGTCAAACAGAACAGGGCGTGACAGGAAAGGGACAATTTTAGCTAGCTAGCTAGCTAGCAACCAGAGAACAACAATTCATTTTTTTTCTATCAATGACGTTTTTTGTAGTTGATGTGATTGGTGTGAAGCCAACTACAAACTGGCTTCCCTTGACACTTTGTTTTTGGAGCACCAGTGCTATTCACACTATAGCTCACTCAGTTTACCTCAAAGCTGATTGGCTATTATTTTATACTTTATTATGTAATACTCTTTTTGACCAGACAGCATCAGATAGATGGGCTAAACATACAAAGACAGAGGGGCGCTGATTCCTTCGCTCAGATGCTTTCTCCGGTGAAATATATTCAGCCTTTTGCGAATTGAAGGAACATTAATTATTATTATTTTTTTTGTTGTTGTTGTTTTTCTGTTGGTACATTTTTATATATGGCCCTATCTATATGGATAGGGCCAAATTTAAATGTTTCTAACAGAAGCACTTTAAAAAGCATATAGGGGGAATTTGGAAAAAAGTGGGACATTTTTTGCAGTTCTGTCTTCTGTAACCTCTTTCGACATCTATCCAACATATTAGCCCAACACATGATACATTTCTGCAATCCTCAAGATGTTTCCTAATCACACTACAAAAAAAGGCATGACACACCCATTTGTGTACACTGAGACAAAACCATATTTTTAGTTTGCATTTGGTAGACTGGGAAGCAGGTTAGATACACTTGGACTGTGTGACACCATTATTTTAGTCCAAATTGTACCCCAATGACAATTCAATTCAATGTTGTGTGACTCAGAAACATCTGAAGTTTTCATAAATGCATCATGTGTTGGGCTAATATGTTGGATATGTCTGAAGAGGGTTACCAGGAGACGGAAATGCAAAAAGTGTCCCACTTTCTCAAATAAACAGTACTAATAACAGAACTACAAGAAAAAAAATAACAAGAAAAAGTACTACAAGAACCAGAGCCCTGCCTAACCTAAGTACAGGGGATCCCTAATGTAAACTGGATCTCTTTCCTATAAGACTGTCACACTTTAGCTACTCCATGCTGTCCTACTTTAGCTAGCTATGGTTGGTAAAGTGGGAAAACAAAAAACATTACTGATTTCCAACATTTTAAGATAATATTGGCACATTTTTTTATGTATTTTGATGCAGCAGTACAGATGTTTCACATTTACATCACAATGTGGCACAGTGCATTATTTATACATTTTATAACCTAAACATCAAAACTGAAAAACAGCTATGTCACAGATCTTACTGTGGGCTTGGGTGGTTAGCTTCCTGTTTGAAGCTTGCTCAGCCCCCCTCTATGTCACACCATTGAAGTGATGTGATTTTGAGATGTGGTTTCTCTTCATGGGTTTAGTAACAATATATTTTCTCTTGTCAGAAATAAACACATCAGGATTAAGCTGTCCCAGTTTATATGATGTCCCAATCTTTCTGAATTCACCCTATAACCATAGTAGCAATTGAAAGGGAACACTTTCGAGATGATGGGGAAATTATCAGACCAAAGGTGAGGACACAACAGTTCACCTGACACAAGACTGAATTCAAACATTACACAGTTGATTTTATGTGCATTTTACATTTACTGTACTTTTCACAGCATTTGTAAATAACTACATTTGAAAATACACTGGATACATTCAGTAACATAATAATAACATTCAGACAATTTTTAGAGTAGGTGCAAGATGGAAAAAAAACTATTACAAGGGTTTGAGTGAGAGGTCTAACTGGTGTCTCCAAGTGGCCACATACTGTGCAAAGTGCCTAACACGGGAACCAATCCGGCTGCATGCGTGCGCCATCGTGCATAAATGTATTTTGTCCCCCCACACCAAACGCAATCACGACACGCAGGTTAAAACATCAAAACAAACTCTGAACCAATTATATTAATTTGGGGACAGGTCGAAAAGCATTAAACATGTATGGCAATTTAGCTAGTTAGCTTGCACTTGCTAGCTAATTTGTCCTATTTAGCTAGCTTGCTGTTGCTAGCTAATTTGTCCTAGGATATAAACATTGAGTTGTTATTTTACCTGAAATGCACAAAGTCCTCTACTCCGCCAATTAATCCACACATAAACCGGTTGTTAGGAGTGTGTATTGGGGGCGAAGTCAGGTGCAGGAGAGCAGAGTGTAGTGAACAGGCGCACTTTTTATTCCGGTCAAAATGACAGCACAAAATAACATAAAATGTGCCCAAAACACGGAACATAGACAAAAAGTAATGCGCGTAACAATATCCACAATAACAAAATACATGTAACACAAACAATCCTACACAAAGACATTATGGGGAACAGAGGAATAAATACATATGAATTGATTGGGGAATGAAAACCAGGCGTGCAGGGAACAAGACAAAACAAATGGATACATGAAAAATGGAGCGGCGATGGCTAGAAAGCCGGTGACTTCGACAGCCCAACGCCGCCCGAACAAGGAGAGGAGCCGACTTCGGTGGAAGTCGTGACACCGGTCAACCGAATTGTTTCTAGTCATCTCTCTTCCTTCCAGGCTTTTTCTTCTCTTGGCTTTATATTGAGATTGGCAACTTTCATAAATTAGGTGTATTACCGCCACTGACCTCATTCGTCTTTCAGTCACCCACGTGGGTATAACCAATGAGGAGATGGCACGTGGGTACCTGCTTCTATAAACCAATGAGGAGATGGGAGGCAGGATGTGCAGTGCGATCTGCATCAGAAATAGAACAGACTTCTATTTTAGCCCTTGGCAATGGAGTGCGAGCAGTGTGGGTGCAATAATTGAATAACATCGATTTCTACATTTATTTTACAATGCGAGTGGTGTAGTCAGCCTATAAGTAATTCCAATGCACTAATATGACTCAAGGAAAGCTGCTTTTTATTTTTTAGCTCTCCTAGCTTTGCCATTGAGGAACTGAAGCAAGCAGTTTGTAATTTTTTGTTTGGAACACAGCCCTGAATCCCCACCACCACACAATTACTTTTGTGTTTACGCATTCCAAAAAAGTTAAATTATAAATCGCAAGGACAGGTGGGCATCATTTGACAGCATTCAATTGCCAACATGGCTAAGTTATAAAATATGATTTTACAGTGTTTGGCTTTCAAAAGCAAAACAGATTGTAATTTTGGTGCGCATTGAATGGAGTCATGAGCGCATTCAAGTGTGAGTTCCATTCCTCTTTTTTGAAGCTAAAATAATAATACATAATAATACATTTAATTTGTATAGCACTTTTAATTAGTGTTATCTCAAAGCTCTAAAATTTGGCATTAGGATCTGGCTCACGTTCTGTACATGTTACAAACACATTAGTTTTTCTAATGCTGCTGCTCCCCCTCCCTTCACGTTTCGATATTTACCACCCTCTTCTGAACCATGATGATGTGTAGCCCATTGCCTTGATCACGCTGATTGTGTAAATTTTGGTACACAAGAAGTACATTAATGTCTAATGGAACGCTGCATTTGCCTTGCTGTGTTGCAGAGGCAGACAGAGTTGCAGTGCGTTCTGTGTGGTGCATATGTTGGATTTAACGAAGGTATGCCTCAAACTGTATAGTAATTTTGCAGTCTAACACTTCGAACACACTGACAGCATTTTTGCGCAAAATAATATGCAGCATCATCTTGATATGTATGCAATAAAAGTTCAACATTCAACTTCTGCTAACATTTATGTCAAGCCGTCTACACGTACAGTTTGACGCATGTGTTCGATAAATCCAATGTATGCACCACACCGAACGCACTGAAACTGCCTCTGCAACCAATGCTGCAAGGCAAAGGCAGCGTTTATTTGGAAATTAATGTAATTCTGGTGTACCAAAATGTAAGACACTGTCGGTGTGTTCGAAGCGTAACTGCAGTCACAGTGCAGTAAAACTGCAGTTATTCTGCAATTACTGTGTCCAAAATTGACTGCATATACGGTAGTTTAAAAACAGCAATTTTCTTTGTAAGGGTATGCTTACTGAGGCATGGAATACAATAGTTCGAACAGATTTGTGAACAACAAAGCTTGTAGGAAAATGTGCTTATGCTTAATAGCCTACTGAGGGAATGCAATAGTTCGAACAGTTTTGTGTACAGCATGAAGTTTGTAGGCTAGACGAGTGACCAGACCGAGGCATCAAAGAGGGGGAAGCGGGGCACTCAGCACAGCAGCTACATAGACAGCTGAGTGGGCACTCAGCTATGTAAAAAACAAATAAGTGTATATCCTCCACTGAAATATCAGTCTTTCAAAAAAAATTTGGAACGCCGTTTGGGTCTTTGTATGTCAAAAAAGATACACGTCAAATAAGCTTTTCATTTGACACGTCAAATAACACAGTTCTATTATAGAATGATGCATGTTCTGAATTTGCACGTGAAAGCCAAGCGCAACCACTACTAGTAGCACTGTCAAAACTGTACATAAAAGTCTGCAAACAAGCAAACACCGGCAAAGAACGATGTGTTTACAATACCGCTTTGGTAATAAGGCATTATTTGTTCAACCGAAACTTCTGGGGTAGCTAGCTTTAGCTTGGTACCTAGCTAGCACCAATACAACCAGCCTGAAAACAATGACAATTAGAAACTCCAGTCATTTTCATTATTCTTAGCAATGATTTAGGAATCCTTGTGAGTAAGTACTAGATAGGTTGCCACTTGTTGTTCGCCTATTGAAATTGAACTTCAGTTCATGAAAATAAATAGCTAGCCAGCTACTTAACCCTGTTGCCCAAAGCTAACGTTATAAGCAGATAGCTAGCTTCATCTGGCTAGTGACGCTCGACTGGGTTATGTGTTGTGAAGCTAGCCACAACAAGGATTAGGCACAAAAGTGGAATCTATTTTGCCTTCAATATAAAAGTACCTATTTGAAAGTGATGCAATTGGTGGAATCATGCCATATTTAGACTAGATAATGTTAAACAAGGATGGAATGTGAAGCAGTGAAATTGGGGTATCAATCTACTATGTGACACCCACAGAACACAACTGTGAAGGGTTTATGCAAATATTAGCGTTGTAGCTCTTATCGCGGGTCTGTGACTGTGAAATCACCCCCCAGTCAGCCTATTGTCTGTATTGACATTCATATTGCACTGTACAGCTTTACCTAAGGATTGGGGATAAATGAAATGGGGTATCAGTCTACTCATTACCCAATATATTTTTTCCCAGCGTCCTCCTCAGAGTTATCAGACTCCAAATCATTAATTCACGCACTATTGTTTTTCCTCTGAACTAGTGTTCAATACATAGGTTGACAATACATGTGGCTCAATTCACGCAATAAGAGCTACAACGCTAATGTTCTCTGGGTGTCACTGAGTAGACTGATACCCCATGTCATTGATCCACAATCCATAGGTAAGGCTGAACAGTTAAATAGGTATGCCCCCAATGCAATTCTGAAGTATAATGCATCCAGTGTGATTTCAACAGATTTTTGTCAAATTAACAAATTCTTGTCTTTTTAAAATTTTATATAGCAACATTCCAGCCTCGTTTAGCTCGATCTGTTCAATTATGGTATAATTATGCTGTTTGTATTCATTTCCATCACTGTCAATTCCATACTTTTATTTTGAATTAGGGTTATTTTAGATGACGACACCTAGCTAGCTAGCTAGCTAGCTAACTATAGCTACTGAAACAGATTGTAATTTTTCTGTTTTTGGAGAAGAACATTGTTTGCATCCCTGAGCTTGCTAGCTTTTTTATGACCAACACTGTAGATTCGCGAGACAACTTTACCAGCATCGATACGTATCGATGAATCGTTGTGACGTAAGAAATACGAGTGATGGTGTAATCAATGTGTAACAGTTACGTAAAAAATGTATGAACGTGTTAAATTAATGTGATGTGAAGTCATATTCAGGTCCTGATTGGTCAACAAGCTTATTTGACATGTCAAATAGTGTTATTTGACACGTCAAATAACACTGACGTGTATCTTTTTTGACACGCAAAGGCCCAAACGGCGTTCCATAATTTTTTGCCTTGGCAAATTGGGATACAGAAACTCCAAATCCATAGCTAATAAGTCAAACATCCCAGTAAGCGAAATGATGTTGATTCCAGACGTTGACATCACGTGCATTCCAGGTGCTGAATTGAAGGTTAGAAGATATATTTTTCACCAATGGGAAAATGTATAGTTGTTTTGTAGGGTTAACTGACTGCTATTATCTCATAGAACAAAACAGATATGATCTCATAAGCCTGTGTTAACCTCAGGTAGACCCAGTGTACTTTTATATTCGTATGAGAAGGTTAATTGTTAATTTTTGATAAACTAATGTTACTTGAAGACATTCTGTTAGCAACTCTGTGCTTTTGTCTTGAAGCTAAAATGTCATGTGTAGCCTACAGACCAGAAAACAAACCCAACTGTGTCTCCACATGCTTGAGCATTTTTGCATTATTGAATAGTGTAATGTGTTTTAGAAGAAAGGTTTCTGTCATTGTTGAATAATTGTGTTTACTGGCTATAGTGGGTACTGTGACCAAGAATGTTGCATTGCCAGCCACAACGAAAGGTAAGGCAAGGATGTAATGTGAATTGAAAAGTAGAAATCTCCCACTGGGAACACACTGGTTGAATCAATGTTGTTTCCACGTAATTTCAACAAAATTACATTGAACCAAAGTGGAATTGATGTTGAATTGACATCTGTGCACAGTGGGCTCTTTCGCCACAGCTTCTCAGACTCATTTCATATCTCGTAGTTGGAATATGGCCTTAGTGGGGACATTACTCAAAATGTTCAAGCTGATAAAACTCCAAATCTGGACCGCCTACAGGGTCACAGTGACTCTATTGGTTTGAGTAACGACTACAAAATCACTTTAAGTAACTGTACTGAGATATATTAAGTGTTTAAGTATTAAGTGGTTTCCTCCAATGTTTTGAGTAACGACAGCACATTGGGGTTTATAGTGTTCTCTCAGGTAGCACAATTTTTTAAAATTTTTTAAATTTATTTTATTTTTTTTGTTGAATTTTACCCCCTTTTTCTCCCTAATTTCGTAGTATCCAATTGTTGTAGTAGCTACTATCTTGTCTCATCGCTACAACTCCCGTACGGGCTCGGGAGAGACGAAGGTTGAAAGTCATGCGTCCTCCGATACACAACCAACCAAGCCGCTGCTTCTTTAACACAGCGCACATCCAACCCGGAAGCCAGCCGCACCAATGCGCCGGAGGAAACACTGTGCACCTGGCCACCTTGGCTAGCGTACACTGCGCCCAGCCCGCCACAGGAGTCGCTGGTGCGCGATGAGACAAGGACACCCCTACCGACCAAGCCCTCCCTAACCCGGGCGACGCTAGGCCAATTGAGGTAGCACAATATTTAACCTGTGTGTCATTTCTTTAGCTAGTCTCATACAGCTGTGTTTTTATTGTAGGTAAGAAGCTCCTGTGATAATATTAAAAACCCATTAAACACCTTTAAATCAAATCTACAGCCCTACCTGTCATATAACCTAAATTATGCATCATTCTGGATGAAAGATGTAGCTTGACTTTAACCATATATCAAAGATGTTAATCACCTCACCGAAATAAGGCTTGGCAGGTTGAGACAGTATTTCATATTCTCGAGAAATTTGGAAAATGAAGTAGGTCTATGTAAATTCTGATAACTAAGAAGTGTCTCAACACTGCTCTGTAAGAGCCTATGACGACAATATCTGTATACAATCCTTTCATGAAAATAATATCTACACAGCAAATTGACCAGTGTTACCAAGTGTTGATTTTTCAGTGTAACATTTCTAGTGTTGATTCAGGAGTTCATTTAACTTTCTAAGAGTGAATGTAACACTCATTGGTGTTAATAAAAAGTGTTGAATATGAGAGTGTGATTGTGTCAGTTTTACTCTGTGGAGAGTAAAACATTCCCATCAAAACCATGCCCATCATTATAATATTTTCATGCTTACTCTACTGCAGTTAGATTTTCTCACAATTGTTTTTAATATCTGTGTTTTTGCATGTACGTTGATTGATTCATCTTATGCTACATAAAGATAAATAACATTTAAAAAATCTAAATGAATCCATCCACCTGACCGGGGTGGCATATCAAGAAGCTGATTAAACAGCATGATCTTTACAGAGGTGTACCTTGTGCTGGTGACAATAAAAGTCTACTCTAAAATGTGCAGTTTTGTCACACGACACAATGCCCCAGATCGTTCAAGTTTTGCACAGTTGCAATTAGCAGGCTGACTGCAAGAATGTCCACCAGAGCTGTTGCCAGAGAATTGAATGTTGATTTCTCAATGTTGTTTTAGAGAATTTGGCAGTATTTCGAACTGGCTTCACAACCACAGACCATGTATAACCACGCCAGCCCATGACCTTAACACCTGGCTTTGTCACCTGCGGGATCATCTGAGACCAGCCACTTGGACAGCTGATGAAACAGTGGGTTTGAACAACAGAAGAATTTCATCACAAACGGTCAGAAACTGTCTCAGGGAAGCTCATCTGCGTGCTCGTTGTAGTCACCAGAGTCTTGAACTGACTGCAGTTCGGCATCTTAACTGACTTCAGTGGGCAAATGCTAATTTTCGATGGCCACTGACACACTGGAGCAGTGTGCTCTTCACGGATGAATCCATGAACTGTACCAGGCAGATGGCAGACAGCAGGTATGGCGTCCTGTGGGTGTGCGGTTTGCTAATGTCAATGTTGTGAACACAGTGCTCCATGGTGGCGGTGGGGTTACGGTATGGGCAGGCATAAGCTACAGACAATAAACACAATTGCATTTTGTCGATGGCAATTTGAATGCACAGGGATACCGTAACAAGATCCTGAGGACCATTATCATGCCATTCATCCGCCGCCATCACCTCATGTTTCGGCATGATAATGCACGGCCCCATGTCGCAAGGATCTGTACACTTTTCCTGGAAGCTGAAAATGTCCCAGTTCTTCCATGGCCTGCATAGTCACCAGACATGTCACTCATTGAGCATGTTTGGGATGCTATGGATCGACGTGTACTGCAGCGTGTTCCAGTTCCCACCAATATCCAGCAACTTTGCACAGCCATTAGAGAGGTTTGGGACAACATTCCAGCCTGATCAACTCTATGCGAAGGTGATGTCACTGCATGAGGCAAATGGTAGTCACACCAGATACTGACGGGTTTTCTGATCCATGGCCCTACCTTTTTTTTACAGTATCTGTGACCAACAGATGCATATCTGTATACCCAGTCATGTGAAATCCATAGATTAGGGCCTAATTCAATGATTTCCTTATATGAACTGTAACTCGGTAAAATCTTTAAAATTGTTGCATGTTGCGTTTATATTTTTGTTCAATGTAGATTTATTGCGCCCATTGTTCCAGTTTAAATGGTTTAGGTAGTCTCTTTTATCAATGTTCCTAACCCTGATAATCATTATTAACGCAGGATGCGGGTGAATAAAAATGTTTAATTGTTGGCTGTCCTAACTCTGGCTGGATTCCAATAGAAATTACACATAATTTAGCAAACCAGCATAATATGACTTGCAGGCCTGATGTGGCTTGTAAACCAGGAGGTTCCTAACACCTCTGTGTAAAACTTGGCCGTCAAAGTAAGGTCTTTATGATATATGTAATGTATTGTCATAAACAGTTTAATTTTAATGATAACATTTGCCTACAGTAGGAACCCACTTGAAGTCCACAGGACTGAAAAGGAATTAATTTAACAACGATGCCTCTGTCACTAACTAATACAGTCATGGGCGTTAAGGATACAATTCACTCGAAAAGGCAAGGCACACTGGGAAATTATATTTGAGGTGTGGTTTATTGGGGACGTGGCTTTCAATTAGGTATTTTTGGCCACCTGTGAGTGGAAGCGTTGTACTAGTTTAAGTGGTCTATAGTTATGTTAATAAACATTTGAGCATGTCTGCTTCCAGTTCTGAAGTTTTTATAAACTCTTACATAAGAGCATGTTACAATAAAGACTTGAAACATTATTGTAATGTCCTTAACCCAACTGTGTGACCTTGTCAAGAGATACTGACCTCTTGGTGCAATGGGTAAAAATACAATATAAGGTGTTATTTCACAACACTGAAAGTTTTAATTCCTTAACACTGACAAAGTGTAATAGTGTCAGCACTAAGCACAGTGTTCATTTAACACTCAAAAGTGTGGACCTGTGTAGCCATGGCCAGTGTTACATTTATACAGTCAGTATTGATTTAACACAGGAGAATTTGCTCTGCACTCAATGCTATACAAACAGTATACTGTCCCCAGCAAAAGTTCATGAATAGGGACACCTGGTAGAATTTCTTCATGACTCAATAAATTATTTAAATTGGATAATCACCTGTTACATTAACTAAAAACTAGCCACAATTTCATTCAAGTCTGCAGACAGTTATGTAATAGAGAACTTCATGTGAGATTTCTCCTGGAGCTTTTCATGAGGTCCATGTTTCATCATGATGGAAAACCAATTGTAATGGCTTATTATTTGTCATCTGTGTTTAGGTCCATATTATTGGCTTTACCATATTTGGAAGCCAACACCATCAGGCCTGTCTGCTTGTGTAACATGCCGAGACAAATGGCCGCTCTCCAGTAAGTGCTCCACTTGACTGGCATCCTGTTCTCCAGCCTATCCACGGCTGAAGGTCAGATTCCTCCACGACCCTTTTCAAGTAGTGTGTCCAATTCTCCCTCTGAGGCAAGCTCTGTGGCAAGTTCCTTCACCTCAGTCAGCGTCTCACACACTTTCGACCCATCCTCACCATCCTCTTCATCATCTGAGCTGTCCGCCCAGCGTCCAACCCTCCTGACCCCCTCCCCGACCACAGGTGCGTTCACACAGGGGTTGTGGTCGTAGATTACCAGTTTTAACCCCTGCAAGTGGGAGAGACCGGGAAAACGGCAGATGTTGTTGCTGTCCACATCAATCACAGTCAGAAAGTGCATGGCAAGCAACACTGGCGGGAACTCAAACAGCTGGTTCCCGGCTAGCCAGATACTCCTCAGCTCCTTCAGCCCACTGAGCTCCATTGGCAGTTTGCTTATCTGGTTGTACCCCAGATGGAGGGTCTTGAGGTTGGAGAGGTCGCAGACTACACTAGGGAACTCAATGAAGCGGTTTGTCTCCAACCAAAGGGTATTAAGTTCTTTCACCTCACGCAGCTCCCGGGGGAGGCTCCAGAGCTTGTTGTTGCCCAGATACAGGATGTTAAGCTGGGGTAGCTGACACACCGCCGCAGGCAGCTCTTCGAAACTGTTAAAGTCTAAAGCTAGGAGCTGCAGCTTCCTCAGGTCCTGCAGGTCTGCAGGTAGGGTGTTCAGGTTGTTGCCACTCAGGTAGAGCTTTACCAGCTCATTGAACAGGCAGGCAGCCATAGGAAGCCGACGCAGCTGGAAATTGCTCAGGTCTAGTGTCCGATCAAGAGGCATCTCCTTTAGGTCGCCCACCAGGAAACGCTGGCAGCGCTCGGAGGGGATGAAGGCCACAGCGCCACGCATGACGTTCCCCATCATGAACACCCTGTCCTCAACCTGATGCTGCCCCTCACTCACCTCTGATTTAGCCACAGAGGTGAGGGAGGAGTGAGGGGCTCATGGAAGAAAGTCCAGGAAAGTCCATTCCTTATCTTTCATGATTACTTAGCAATATAAGCTGTCAAGTCTGTTGCTATTTTATAGAAAAAAACAAGAATTAAACATGAAATATCACACTATATGAGTGAATAACTTACGACTTGATTGAAACCCTGAAAGGCAATTCCAATGTCAAGCTACCGGTCCATGCATCAGCCAATTCTGTTGTGACCCCCACAAAACTGGAGATTATACATGACGGTCTCTCAAAAAACACAGACTTCCAAATGATGTTTGCCAGCATTCCCCCAAATAGTGGTATGCCATTGTTGTATCCCTCATAGTGAAAGTGTTGCTGATATTCCCATACCCTTGCACAGACCTCTGTTGGCTCTCTCTCTGTCTGTCTATGGTTCTGAGCTTTGCCTCTCAAGCAAAAGCAAATGACGAGCTGCTCACTCCTCCCCATTTGTGCTTAATGACTTTTCCCGTCTTCATAACGGGAGAGAGCGGGGGGTGGGCTATGGTCTACAGAACAGAATGTAGTCAGTTAATAAGTGTAAGAGGTGTTAAATAAAGAAAGCATGGGAGGTCATCTACATTCCGTCCGTATACAAGCCCTCACACAGCCTGTGATTCATACCTTTAACATCGCCACACAAGTGGCCATTCGCCCTTCACTATGATGTGCAGAATTTGTGACTGTTAGCAGAGGCTGCCTGTCATGTTTCTGAGCTATGGCACAGTGTTGCAGGCAGCCATGTGAGAGAGCCAGAGAGTGTTTTGGTCAAACTGGAAAACCAGTAAATCATCGGGTGGTTTGAAATGTTTGCTGTAGGGAGTGGAAAATGAAGTAACAGCCTCCCAAAAAAAGTAAAGCAGCGTATGAGGGAGGTGTAAATGCCAGAGTGGTCTGGGCTTCGTCAACCCCAGGTTAGGGAGTCCTGTCTGCTTCGTTCACATTGACTTGGTGTGAGCTGTGAGTGTGTGAGGTCCCACTCACAGCTCACACCAGCATGGTCTAGCTGACCAGCATGGTCTAGCAGGTCAAGCTGGTCTGACCAGCATGGTCTAGCTGGTTATGCTGGCAGACCAGCCTTCATTGTGTTTTTCACTGGCAGACCAGCCTTTGTTGTATTTTGCAGGTGACCAGCCATTGATGTGTTTTTGCTGGTGACCAGCCTTCGTTGCGTTTTTGCTGGTGACTAGCCTTCATTGTGTTTTTGCTGGTGACTAGCCTTCGTTGTGTTTTTGCTGGTGGCTAGCCTTCGTTGTGTTTTTGCTGGTGACTAGCCTTCGTTGTGTTTTGGACATTGGTGACAAGCATAAGCTAAAGGAAAGCCAGCATCAAGTCACATTATACTGGTTTGCAAAGTGATGTTTAATTTCTTTTGGAATCCAGGCAGAGTGGATTCCCACAATCAGCATTCAAAATGACTGCTAGGGTTAGAAAGATACACATTTGAGACTAGCTAAACAATCTAAACTAGATCAACCATTTCAATAACAGGTGCAATATATCCAACTAACAGATTGAATTTGTTTAGAAAAAGGTCAATTATTTATATTTGTGTAGCACAAGATAGATTAATCAATCAATCTACATGCCAAAACAGATATTGAAACAAACAATTCAAAAAATCTATCGGCAAAAGAGCATGCTGGGAAATATGATAATGATGGACATGGTTTTGCAGACCAGCAAAGTGTGCATTACTTGGGAGTCAACATCACTTGGGATTTAAACTCACAACCTCTCGGTTGCCAGCAACCTGACATTCCTGCTGTGCCACAGGATCTGTGAGTACAATAATGAACCCCCTGGAGTTTTTAATTAGCACAATAAAATTAGCATAATACAAACAAATTAGCATAATAAAAACATCCCGATCAATATACGTCTGATTAAGCTAGAGATATCAGTTTATTTGAATGGGCTGTGTCTCAATCTACCACATCAGCAGACATCAGCTTTCCGCACCTGCGGTTGAAGGTGGCAGAACTACAGCTGGTTATTATCAGAATAGGAGTCACCCCAAAAATCGGTCTTCTCACGAAAACGTCTGTAGCATCCAAACCGTTTGGACTACACACTGATATGACCCCACCACCAAAAGGTGAGACTCTCACAAACACGTACATGCCGGATTTGCTCTAGGATACCCAGAAGCATCACAAGACTCATATGAAGGTAGCCCGGTACCAGTTTAAAAAATTTATGGGAGTATATATGGAAGTAGAGGTTAAATATGGGGGAATATATATATATATACACTACCATTCAAAAGTTTGTAGTCACTTAGAAATGTCATTGTTTTTGAAAGAGAAGCAAATTTTTGTCCATTACAATAACATCAAATTTATCAGAAATACAGTGTAGACATTGTTAATGTTGTAAATGACTATTGTACCTGGAAACGGCTGATTTTGAATGAATATCTACATAGGGGTACAGAGGCCCATTATCAGCAACCATCACTCCTGTGTTCCAATGGCACATTGCATTAGCTAATCCAAGTTTATCCTTTTAAAATGCTAATTGATCATTAGAAAACCCTTTTGCAATTATGTTAGCACAGCTGAAAACTGTTGTGCTAATTAAAGAAGCAATAAAACTGTCCTTCTTTAGTCCATCTCTAGTTGAGTATCTGGAGCATCAGCATTTATGGGTTTGTTTACAGGCTCAAAATGGCCAGAAACAAATAACTTTCTTCTGAAACTCATCAGTCTACTCTTGTTCTGAGAAATGGAGGCTATTCCATGCGAGAAATTGCCAAGAAAATGAAGCTCTCGTACAATGCTGTGTACAACTCCCTTCACAGAACAGGGCAAACTGTCTTTAACCAGAATAGAAAGAGGAGTGGGAGGCCCCAGTACACAACTGAGCAAGAGGACAAGAACAAGTATGAGAAACAGAAGCCTCACAAGTCCTCAACTGGCAGCTTCATTAAATAGTACTCACAAAACACCAGTCTCAACGTCAACAGTGAAGAGGCGACTCCGGGATGCTGGCCTTCTAGGCAAAGTTGCAAAGAAAAAGCCATATCTCAGACTGGCCAATAAAATGAAAAGATTAAGATGGGCAAAATAACACAGACACTGGACAGAGGAAGATTGGGAAAAAAAGTGCTATGGACAGACAAATCTAAGTTTGAGGTATTCGGATCACAAAGAAGAACATTCATGTGACGCAGAAAAAAATGAAAAGATGCTGGAGGAGTGCTTGACGCTATCTGTCAAGCATGGTGGAGGCAATGTGATGGTCTGGGGGTGCTTTGGTGGTGGTAAAGTGGGAGATTTGTACAGGGTAAAAGGCATCTTGAAGAAGGAAGGCTGTCAATCCATTTTGCAATGCCAAGCCATACCCGAACGGCGCTTAATTGGAGCCAATTTCCTCCTACAACATGGCAATGACCCAAAGCACAGCACCAAACTAAGCAAGAACTATTTAGGGTAGAAGCAGTCAGCTGGTATTCTGTCTATAATGGAGTGGCTAGCCTATCACCGGATCTCAACCCTATTGAGCTGTTGTGGGAGCAGCTTGATCGTATGGTACGTACGAACTGTCCATCAAGCCAATCCAACTTGTGGGAGGTGCTTCAGGAATCATGGAAGCATCAGATTACCTCAACAAATTGACAACTAGAATGCCAAAGGTCTGCAAGGCTGTAATTACTGTAAATGGAGGATTCTTTGACGAAAGCAAGGTTTGAACGACACTCTTATTATTTCAATTAAAAATCATTATTGTCAACGTCTTGACTATATTTCCTATTCATTTTTCAACTCATTTCATGTATGTTTTCATGAAAAACAAAGACATTTCAAGTGACCCCAAACTTTTGAACGGTAGTGTACACAGTTGAGGTCGGAAGTTTAAATACACTTAGGTTGGAGTCATTCAAAATGAAAATGTCAAGAACTTTGAAGGTTTCTTCAAGTGCTGTCGCAAAATCCATCAAACTACGTCTGTAGCCATGAAGTGCTTTGAAAGGCTGGTCATGGCTCACATCAACAGCATCCTCCCAGACACAATAGACTCACTCCAATTCGCATACCGCCCCAACAGATCCACAGATGACGCAATCTCAATCGCACTCCACACTGCCCTTTCTCACCTGGACAAAAGGAACACCTATGTCAGAATGCTGTTCATCAACTACAGCTCAGCGTTCAACATCACAGTGCCCACGAAGCTCATCCCTAAGCTAAGAACTGTGGGACTAAACACTTCCCATCTGGTTTGTGCTTAGTTGTTTTTCAACAGGACAATGACCCAACACACTTCCAGGCTGTGTAAGGGCTATTTGACTAAGAAGGAGAGTGATGGAGTGCTGCATCAGATGACCTGGCCTCCACAATCACCCGACCTCAACCCAGTTGAGATGGTTTGGGATGAGTTGGACCGCAGAGTGAAGGAAAAGCAGCCAACAATTGCTCAGCATATGTGGAAACTCCTTCAAGACTGTTGGAAAAGCATTCCAGGTGAAGTTAGTTGAGAGAATGCCAAGAGTCTGCAAAGCTGTCAAGGCGAAGGTTGGCTACTTTGAAGAATCTCAAATATAACATTTTTTAACACTTTTTTGGTTACTACATGATTCCATATGTTCTCATAGTTTTGATATCTTCACTATTATTCTACAATATAGTAATAGTACAAATAAAGGAAAACACTTCAATGAGTATGTGTCCAAACTTTTGACTGGTACTGTGTATATATACACATTTAATGATCCTTCTTATATCTCTAAGATATGCGTCACGGTCGTCATAATGATGAGACCAAGGCGCAGCGTGAGTAGAGTTCCACATAATTTTAATAATCCGAAACTCACTGAACAAAACAACAAAAGCACGAACAAACCGCTACTGTTGTGCACTCAGGCAACTAAATGTAGACAAGATCCCACAACACAAATTAGGAAAATGGCTACCTAAATACAACGATAATCAGCTGTCTCTGATTGGGAACCATATCAGGCCAACATAGACATACAAAACCCCCTAGACATACAAAAACCCTAGACATACAAAAACTAGAGTACCCACCCTAGTCACACCCTGACCTAACCAAAATATATAGAAAAACAGATATATCTAAGGTCAGGGCGTGACAATATGCCAAACATTTCAAAACAAACTTCCTTTTGTTTATTTTTTGACTATCTGTTTGCCATGTATGAATATGTTTTTTAGTGCGTTTTCATGTGCTACTAGCAGTAAGACCCAAATTCGATTTTTAATCAAGTATTGTGTTTTATAATTGTTTACATCAAGTAAAGTGGTTTTGTCGGACAATTATTGACTTGATTCTGGGCAACATTCAGCAAATTACAGAACTGTATTCCTGCCATTAAATCTGTGGCCAATCTCTGTCATGCCCACAGACCTGGTGGCGTAGCAGGAAATGCAGGTCATTAGCACCCAAGAATTTGTGAGTTCAAATCCCAAGTGAGGTATAGTCTCAAGTAACCAGCATTCGGCTGTAAAAATTCAGTAACTTATTGTTGTTTAACTTATTTTCACTACAATATGTAGCCTGTAGTGTATGCTTGAAATGGTTTTTCCAATTTAGATAGTTTAGGTCAAGGATGGGCAATCTCAATCTCTTCATTCAAAGACTCAATCATGGACACTCTTACTGACTGTTGTGGCTGCTTGGCGTGATGTATTGTTCATCGTTCTAAATCTGGCAGTTATTCTGAATGCAGATTGTTGGTGAATAAAAGTTGTTGAATATCCACACTCAGGCTGGATTCCAATAGGAATTAGACATCAGCATAATGCGACTTGGTAATGGTTTTGTGCATAAAGTTGAATAAATGATTTGTTTACTCATCAGTCTACACACCATACCCCATAATGAGAAAGCAAAAACAGGTTTTTAGAAATTTTTGCAAATGTATTAAAATAAAAAAAACTGAAATTCCTTTTATACATAAGTATTCAGACCCTTTGCTGTTTCCATTGATCATCCTTGAGATGTTTCTACAACTTTCTTGGAGTCCAGCTGTGGTAAATTCAATTGATTGGAGATGATTTGGAAAGGCACACACCTGTCTATATGTTGACAGTGCATCTCAGAGCAAAAACCAGGCCATGAGGTCGAAGGAATTGACCGTGTGGCAAGGCACAGATCTGGGTAAGGGTTCAAAAAAATGTATGCAGCATTGAAGGTCCTTAGGAACACAGTGGCCTCCATCATTCATAAATAGAAGAAGTATGGAACCACCAAGACTCTTCCTAGAGCTGGCCGCCCGGCCAAACTGAGCAATCGGTGAAAAGGGCCTTGGTCAGGGAGGAGACCAAGAACCCGATGGTCACATTGACAGAGCTCCAGAGGTCCTCTGTGGAGGTGGAAGAACCTTCCAGAAGGACAACCATCTCTGCGGCACTCCACAAATCAGGCCTTTATTGTAGAGTGGCCAGACTGAAGCCACTCCTCAGTAAAAGGAACATGACAGCCCTCTTGGAGTTTGCCAAAAGGCACCTAAAGGGCTCTCAGACCATGCAAAACAAGATTCTCTGGTCTGATGAAACCAAGATTGAATTGTTTGACCTGAATGCCAAACGTCACAACTGGAGGAAACTTGGCACCATCCCTACGGTGAAGCATGGTGGTTGCAGCATCATCCTGTGGGGATGTTTTTCAGCAGCAGGGACTGGGAGACTCATCAGGATCGACAGGATCGAGGGAAAGATTAATGGAGCAAAGTACAGTAAGATCCTTGATGAAAACCTGCTCCAGAGTCCTCAGGACATTAGACTGGGGAGAAGGTTCACCTTCCAACAGGACAACGACCCTAAGCACACAGCCAAGACAACACAGGAGTGGCTTCTGGACAAGTCTCTGAATGTCCTTGAGTGGCCCAGCCAGAGCCCGGACTTGAACCCGATCAAACATCTCTGAAGACACTTGAAAGTAGTTCCACTCCCTATCCAACTTGACAGAGCTTGAGAGGATCTGCAGCGAAGAATGTAAGAAACTCCCCAAATACAGGTGTGCCAAGCTTGTAGTGTAATACCCAAGAATACTCAATTCGGTAATTGCTGCCAAAGGTGCTTCAACAAAGTACTCAGTAAAGGGTCTGAATTCTTAAGTAAATGTAATATTTCAGTTTTTTATTTTTTATTTGCAAAATGTAAAAAAAAAAATGTTTTTGCTTTGTCATTATGGGCTATTGTGTGTAGATTGATAAGGGGAAAAACGTTTTTATCCATTTTAGAATAAGGCTGTAACGTAACAAAATGTTTCCGAATGCACTGTATGATGGTACACTGGTGACCATCAAAACACAATGAAGTTTTTATCCAGCAGGGGCTATGGATACATACTGTGGAACCAAGCCACAGCTGGTGGCTGGTGCTAAAATGAGCTTCTAGGAAATGTTATTTGATTCTGTTTAATTTCCTTTTTTAAGAAGATTAAGGTGGGATTTAATCAGAGCCGGATTTCGTACTGTAGTGTGAGTTTGAGCTTGCTTTTGGTCACATATGTGATTTCATTTGTACTTACTGCACCATGTGCATGGGAACCACATTCAGTTACATAACCATGTCACGTAATTCTCTGCGAGCTGGAAGGTGGTATCATCTGCTGTCTCGTTAGTACAATCTCCTGTACCTTTATTAGGGTATATTTTCCAACCAGATAAAGGGCAGGAATATAATGTCCCTTATCAAATCAATCAAATCAAATCAAATTTGTTACATGCTTGGAAAGCAACAGGTGTAGACTAACAGTAAAATGCTTACTTACATGTCCATATCCAAGAATACAGAGTTAAAGATGGAGATAAAGAAATGTCAAATAGAAATAGAAATATTGACACCAGGAATGAATACACAGTCAAATAATGAATGACAATAAAGATTCAAAATGACATGGCTATATACTGGAAGTACCAGTACTGAGTCGATGTGCAGGGGTACGAGGTAATTGAGGTAGCTATGTACACATAGGTAGGGTTAAAGTGACTTGGCAACAGAACAGATAATAGATTGAGCTGTAGCAGCAGTGTATGTGGTGAGTGTGAAAGTGTGAAAGTGTTTGTGTGTGTGTGTGTGTGCGCGTGTGTTATGTGTGCATATGTAGTATGTGTGTGGGTAGAATCCAGTATGTGTGCATAGAGTTAGTTCAGAATAGGGTCGATGCAGTAAAATGTTCATTGTTGGACATCAAAGACACCAGGAATTCAGCTCCACATGATTTTTATTTAAGAAATCTGTTCCCAAGTATTCCCACACATACTAGAGAGACACGTGATCGTATACAAATGTAAGCAACGTTTGAAATTATTATGTTTTAGTCAAACATTATATCTGTTTTAGCTTCTTGCCGTCAATTTGCAGTCAAAAAATTGTGAATCTAGTTGATTGTCCCTGGCTTTGGTGGTTGGAGTTGTTGACCATCTTTGGGGCTTTCATCTGACACCGCCTAGTACAGAAGTCCTGGATGCTAGGGAGCTCAGCCCCAGGAATGTACTGGGCCATACTCACCACTAGAGGTCGACCGATTATGATTTTTCAACGCCGATACCGATACCGATTATTGGAGGACCAAAAAAAGTTGGTACCGATTAATCGGCTGACTTTTTAAATGTATTTGTAATAATGACAATTACAACAATACTGAATGAACACTTATTTTAACTTATTTTAATACATCAATAAGATCAATTTAGCCTCAAATAAATAATGAAACATGTTCAATTTGGTTTAAATAATGCAAAAACAAAGTGTTGGAGAAGAAAGTAAAAGTGCAATATGTGCCACGTAAGAAAGCTAACGTTTAAGTTCCTTGCCCAGAACATGACAACATATGAAAGCTTGTGGTTCCTTTTAACATGAGTCTTCAACATTCCCAGGTAAGAAGTTTTAGGTTGTAGTTATTATAGGAGTTATAGGACTATTTCTCTCTATACCATTTGTATTTCATATACCTTTGACTATTGGATGTTCTTATAGGCACTTTAGCATTGCCAGTGTAACAGTATAGCTTCCGTCCCTCTCCTCACTCCTACCTGGGCTCGAACCAGGAACACATCGACAACAGCCACCCTCGAAGCAGCGTTATCCATCGCTCCACAAAATCCGCGGCCCTTGTAGAGCAAGGGGAACTACTCCAAGTCTCAGAACGAGTGACATTTGAAACGCTATTAGTGCGCACCCCGCTAACTAGCTAGCCATTTCACATCGGTTACACCAGCCTAATCTCGGGAGTTGATAGGCTTGAAGTCATAAACAGCGCAATGCTTGAAGCACAACGAAGAGCTGCTGGCAAAACGCACGAAAGTGCTGTTTGAATGAATGCTTACAGGCCTGCTGGTGCCTACCATCGCTCAGTCAGACTGCTCTATCAAATCATAGACTTAATTATAACATAATAACACACCAAAATACGAGCCTTAGGTCATTAATATGGTCGAATCCGGAAACTATCATCTCGAAAACAAGACGTTTATTCTTTCAGTGAAATACGGAATCGTTCCGTATTTTATCTAACGGGTGGCATCCATAAGTCTAAATATTCCTGTTACATTGCACAACCTTCAATGTTATGTCATAATTACGTAAAATTCTGGCAAATTAGGTGGCCCAAACTGTTGCATATACCCTGACTCTGCGTGCAATGAACGTAAGAGAAGTGACACAATTTCACCTGGTTAATATTGCCTGCTAACCTGGATTTATTTTAGCTAAGTATGCAGGTTTAAAAATATATACTTCTGTGTATTGATTTTAAGAAAGGCATTGATGTTTATGGTTAGGTACACATCGGAGCAACGACAGTCCTTTTTCACGAATACGCACCGCATCGATTATATGCAACACAGGACACGCTAGATAAACTAGTAATATCATCAACCATGTGTAGTTAACTAGTGATTATGATTGATTGATTAATTGTTTTTTATAAGATAAGTTTAATGCTAGCTAGCAACTTACCTTGGCTTACTGCATTCGCTCCTCGTGGAGTGCAATGAGAGGCAGCTGGTTAGAGTGTTGGACTAGTTAACTGTAAGGTTGCAAGGTTGAATCCCCGAGCTGACAAGGTAAAAATCTGTCGTTCTACCCCTGAACAAGGCAGTTAACCCACCGTTCCTACGCCGTCATTGAAAATAAGAATGTGTTCTTAACTGACTTGCCTAGTTAAATAAAGATGAAATAAAGGTGTAAACCTTGCAGTTGCTATACTAAGTGGTGATGCAGCCAGTCAAGATAATCTCAATGGAGCAGCTGTAGATCTTTTTGAGGATCCGAGAGCCCATGTCAAATCTTTTCAGACTCCTGAGGGGGAAGAGACACTGTTGTGCCCTCTTCAAATCTGTGTGGTTGTCTGTGGACCATGTTAATTCCTTAGTGAAGTGGACACCGAGGAACTTGAAGCTCTCGACCCGCTCCAATACAGACTCATTGATGTGCGTGAAGGCATGCTTGTTTGTCTTGCTGACGTTGAGGGAGAGGTTGTTGTCCTGGCAGTGTGGTGCCAGGACCTCCTCCCTATAGGCTGACTCCTCGTCATTGTTGATCAGTCCTACCAATTGAAGATGGTGTTGGAGTTGTGCGTGGCCACACAGTTGTGGCTGAACAGGGAGTACAGGAAGCGATTAAGCACACACCCCTGATGGGCCCCCCGTGTTGAGGGTCACTGTGGCGGATGTGTTGTTGCCTTCCCTCACCGCCTCGGGACAGCCATCAGGAAGTCCAGGATCCAGTTGCAAAAGGTGTTCAGTCCCAGGGTCCTTGATCTTGTTGATGCGCTTGGAGGGGCTATGGTGTTGAATGTTGAGCTGTAGTCAATGAACTGCATTCTCATGTAGGTATTCCTTTAATCCAAGCGGTTGAGGGCAGTGTGGATTGCAATAGACATTGCGTCATCTGTGGATCTGTTGGGGCAATATGTGAATTGGAGTCAGCCCAGGGTATCTGGGATGATGGCGTTGATGTAAGCCATGACCAGCCTTTCAAAGCATTTCATGGCTACAGATGTCAGTGCAGCCTTTCAAAGCAGGTTACCTTGCCGTTCTTAGGCACAGGGACTATGCTGGTCTGTTTGAAACAAGTTGGTATTACAAACCGGGTCAGGGATAAGTGTCAGTGAAGACACTTGCCAGCTGGTCAGGGCATGCTCTATCAATTTAATTCAATTTAACGGCTTTATTGGCATGGTAAACAAATGTTAACATTACCAAAGCAAGTGGAGTAGATAATAAATAAAAGTGAAATAAACACTAAAAATGAACAGTAAACATTACACAGAAGTTCCATAAGAAGAAAGACATTTCAAATGTGATATTATGGGTATATACCGTGTTGTAACGATGTGCAAATAGTTAAAGTACAAAAGGGAAAATAAATAAACATAAATATGGGTTGTATCTACAACAGTGTTTGTTCTTCACTGGTTGACCTTTTCTTGTGGCAACAGGTCACAAATCTTGCTACTGTGATGGCACACTATGGTATTTCACCCAGTAGATATGGGAGTTTATCAAAATTGGGTTTGTTTTTTGAATTCTGTGTGATCTGAGGGAAATATGTGTCTCTAATATGGTCATACATTTGGCAGGAGCTTAGGAAGTGCAGCTCATTTTCTACCTAATTTTGTGGGCAGTGGGCACATAGTCTGTCTTCTCTTGAGAGCCAGGTCTGCCTACGGCGGCCTTTCTCAATAGCAAGGCTATGTTCACTGAGTCTGTACATAGTCAAAGCTTTCCTTAAGTTTCGATCAGTCACAGTGGTCAGGTATTCTGCCACTGTGTACTCTCTGTTTAGGGTCAAATAGCATTCTAGTTTTCTCTGTTTTTTTTGTTAATTCTTTCCAATGTGTCAAGTAATTATATTTGAGTTTTCTCATGATTTGGTTGGGTCTAATTGTGTTGCTGTCCTGGGGCTTTGTGGGGTCTGTTTGTGTTTGTGAACAGAGCCCCAGGACTAGCTTGCTTAGGGGACTCTTCTCCAGGTTAATCTCTCTGTAGGTGATGGCTTTGTTATGGAAGGTTTGGGAATCGCTTCCTTTTAGGTGGATGTAGAACGGCTCTATTCTGGATTTTGTTTTATGTTGTACACTGAAGAAATTCTATCTCCAGCCCTCCTCTATGCAGCACATTACTCTTCATCTGGTGGCTTCTGGCAGGCAGAAATGCACTACTGACTGAAGAAGGAGAAAATGTGGGCAATATGGTGGTCCCTCCATAGAATGTAATACTGTAGATATATTGGAGAGGACAACATTTGTTATCCAATATGCTCTTAACCGATAGGCCTATAGCACAGATGAGTTGATACAATGTGTCATGCATACCACATAGATAGAACAATGGAATGATGATGAACAATAAGAATACTGGCAGATGCTTTAAAAGAGGGGTTGGCAACAACCGGCCAGTAAGTGATTTTTTTGGCCCCAAAAAGTTTACAAAAAAATAAGTAAATTGAATTTCCTTTTGGGTTAAAAAGAAGATCACCAGGAATTCAGTAAAGTATTTAAAAAAAAAATAGAACATCTGTTTCCAAGTATTCCCACCAAAAAATAGACATGATCGTGTCTCAATGTAAGCAAGGCATGAAATTATTGTTATTTTCCAATATAATAAAAAAAAAATTGGGGGGGGAGTTGTGGTCAATTTGCAGTGTACAAATTATCATTGGGCTCCTGAGTGGCGCAGAGGTCTAAGGCACTGCATCTCAGTGCAAGAGGTGTCACTACAGTCCCTGGTTTGAATCCAGACTGCATCACATCCGGCTGTGATTGTGAGTCCCATTTGGCCACGATAGACCGTCATAGACCGTCATTGTAAATAAGCGTTTGTTCTTAACTTACTTGCCTACTGACATTAAAAATATATATAAAAATATCTAATTATGTTCTGGCACCCAGGCTCAGACAAAAATCTGCCTTGTGGCTGAATTTTGTTGTCTAGCCTGCTTTAAAATGTTATAAATATAAATAAGTGGCAACACTTTTTAAATCCTTTAATGGCATAGGTGACGGTGATTCGTAGCTAGTGAGTGACACATATCAATATGATATGGTGATACCATATATCTAGGCTACTACTACTGTGATATCATTCCAAGGGTTCATTGCCAAACCTCTATGTTTTGAAAATGACCGAAGTGGGAGTGGCTTGTTTTGTTTACCTACTGAGTTTGTTGATGCACTGATCATTGTCTACTACAGATTAGTGAGGTGAGTTCCCACAACAATATATGTAACTACAAAAACAACATTGCTGACTATTCAAATACATTCTGAGTATTAGCCACGTTGTACCCACATTAGTAGAACGTTCATCATTTGTGTGCGGAAATGATTAGGTTGCAGAGAGGTCAGAGGGTAAAGGCTATTCACCCAGGACTCTCGATTGTAGAATACACAGCCATCTTGGATCTACGAGCAGAAGGGAAATTAATGCGGTGAGTTTTTTTTTTTTTTTTTTTTAATTTCCACCTCCCCCCACCCAAATATAAACCCGTTTGGTCCGAATCAAATCGTTACATCACAACACATTCATCTTTGTAGTCCTTGCCCTTCGGTATGTTTTGGACCGGTTCGTGGATTTCAATTCGAATGGTCTTCTGTTTTTGTCTGTGTGGCCGCTAGCGTGAATTGAGACCGAGAGGTAGCTACTGGGATTGGGAAGTGGATAGGAGGCAAAGTAGGCCCAACCTGCACATCACTACCTATGGGCAAACAGACTGCCTGACAAGGGCTGTCACGGCTAGTTGTTGAAGCAAACTTATAATCAGACTTACGTTATATTGGTAGCTAGTTAGCTCAATTTAGCTAGCTAGGACATAAACAATCAACTGGCGTTACTAACGTTAGCTAGTTAATAGCTATAGCGTTAGCTAGCTCGCTTGTCTGAGTCCTGTGACCCACATGCATGACTCAAATTCCATTGCATTACACCGGCACACCAAGCCACCTTGCCGGACCCCTTCGTTTCTCGAGAGTTATCTCTCCTGCAACCGGTCCATATTTTTTTGCGTCCCTCGATTCTGCTCGCTTAACTTGATAGGTTAGATAGCTATTTAGATATTTCTGTCTTGATTAGCTACCTAACTTTGTTAGCCACAACATGCTGAAGCCAAAAGATAAACAACCAATGTATCCAGTCACGCGAGAGTGGGTGGCTGTTTAGCTAGTTAGCCAACTAAGTTACACTAAATATAATGTGGCATGTTCATGTTGATACTCTTCCCCCTGAGGCTCCACTACTAAACTGGCAGCAAGCATCTTGCTAGCACAACAAGCATCTTCCTAGTTTTGACACCAGTGTCAGAGATGACCCCATTCAATGTGGAAATAATGAATGTGTGTAGGGTCATTTAAATATTAATAGCTATGTCTCCATGTTCACAAGGTGAGAGAGTATCAGAGGGTTCTTAGATTGAAGCAACATTTGGTGTGGAGAATAACTGGAATCGGTTGTGAACTTAAGAGGCACCTGAGCAGAAGCTTGTTGAATTGTGCTGAGGCAATGTTGCACGGATGCACACAGTTTTTGTATGTTGACCAATGCAATGAAACAGTGGAAAATCAACACTTTTTAAAAGTGATTGTAATTGTTTTGCTGTAAGGCACACTGTATGAGCACATTGTGCAATGTGTGTGGGTGTGTAGTTGTCTGGTGGTGAGGTTGGAGTAGTTGAAACTGAAAGTCTAGTAGATCATCGTCATCGGACTAACTGTAGGCTCCTGCATAACTGTTGTGTTTCACTCCAGTCCTGTCCGTGATAGTTAAAAAAAAATCTGATATGAACAATGTTTTGTCAATAAATGGATGCAGGCATGCTAGTTGAGAAAGCCTTTTTGGAGTTGAAATAGTAAAACCTCTTCTTTCATCTCACTTCTGCAGGTGACAAACGGAATGTTCAGTGCTACGAGAAAGAAGTTTGTAGAGGGGGTCGAAAGTGACTACCCTGATGAGGGCATGTACTACAGCCAGCCGTTGCCGTTCTCACATAGATCGGACAAAGACTTAAGCGCTCTGTCTGCTCGATCACACGTCCCTAGTACAGCTCCCTTTGAACTTGAAGTAAGTACAAAACATTTTCACACGTTTCTTCTATAATTTCAATCTGTTTATGCATATTTGTCATATTTAGTGCGATTTAGGTTAGTTACTCCATTATCCTACACTACCCTCTGTGTTTATTTGGACTGCGAAGCTAAAACATTTAATGTGGCTCTATACTCCCGCGTTTTGGAATTGAGATCAAATGTTTCATATGTCGAGACAGGACAGATTTGAGGGTATTTTCACACATGTCTGTTTTGCCAGGGCCCTGATTATTTGATATTGTCACGATACCTAGGTGCCGGTACGATGTGTTATGATTCTAGATGTATTGCGATTCAATACTGTGATTTGTTTTTTTTTAAAGTTCCAAGCATATTGCTCACCATACTGTATGTCTGCTGCAGAGGGACAAAAGAGCCATGAGAAAAACGAGTTTTGATCAGTCATGGAAATAAAAGGTCTGAAAACAAATAGTCTCCCTATTTAAAAAGAAGATGGAGAACAAGCTGTGAAGGAAAGATCCTGGAGTTTTGGTGCAAGTACAAAAAATAATATTGCGATATTGTCACAATGATATGAAACGCTATGTCGTCAAAAATAATATCCTGATATGTAACTGCATCGCAGTTAAAGCAGGCATTGAATATCCCTTTGAGCATAGTGAAGTTATTCATTACACTTTAGGTCGTGTATCAAAACACCCAGTCACTACAAAGATACAGGTGTCATTCCTAACTCAGTTGCGGGAGAAGAAGGAAACTGCTCAGAGATTTCACCATGAGGCCAGTAGTGATTTTAAAACAGTTACAGAGTTTAATGGCTGTGATAGGAGAGAACTGAGGATGGATCAACAACATTGTAGTTACTCAACAATACTAACCTAATGGACAGTGTGAAAAGAAGGAAGCCTGTACAGAATTAAAAAAGATTCCAAAACATGCATCCTGTTTGCAACAAGGCACTAAAGTAATACTGCAAAAATGTGACAAAGCAAATCGGGTTGTCCCTAATGATCAAAAAAATATTGGTCGTCTGCTTGTCGAAATTTTTAAACGTGTATTTTTCAATATATACAGTGCCTTGCGAAAGTATTCGGCCCCCTTGAACTTTGCGACCTTTTGCCACATTTCAGGCTTCAAACATAAAGATATAAAACTGTATTTTTTTGTGAAGAATCAACAACAAGTGGGACACAATCATGAAGTGGAACGACATTTATTGGATATTTCAAACTTTTTAACAAATCAAAAACTGAAAAATTGGGCGTGCAAAATTATTCAGCCCCCTTAAGTTAATACTTTGTAGCGCCACCTTTTGCTGCGATTACAGCTGTAAGTCGCTTGGGGTATGTCTCTATCAGTTTTGCACATCAAGAGACTGACATTTTTTCCCAATCCTCCTTGCAAAACAGCTCGAGCTCAGTGAGGTTGGATGGAGAGCATTTGTGAACAGCAGTTTTCAGTTCTTTCCACAGATTCTCGATTGGATTCAGGTCTGGACTTTGACTTGGCCATTCTAACACCTGGATATGTTTATTTTTGAACCATTCCATTGTAGATTTTGCTTTATGTTTTGGATCATTGTCTTGTTGGAAGACAAATCTCTGTCCCAGTCTCAGGTCTTTTGCAGACTGCATCAGGTTTTCTTCCAGAATGGTCCTGTATTTGGCTCCATCCATCTTCCCATCAATTTGAACCATCTTCCCTGTCCCTGCTGAAGAAAAGCAGGCCCAAACCATGATGCTGCCACCACCATGTTTGACAGTGGGGATGGTGTGTTCAGGCTGATGAGCTGTGTTGCTTTTACGCCAAACATAACGTTTTGCATTGTTGCCAAAAAGTTCAATTTTGGTTTCATCTGACCAGAGCACCTTCTTCCACATGTTTGGTGTGTCTCCCAGGTGGCTTGTGGCAAACTTTAAACAACACTTTTTATGGATATCTTTAAGAAATGGCTTTCTTCTTGCCACTCTTCCATAAAGGCCAGATTTGTGCAATATACGACTGATTGTTGTCCTATGGACAGAGTCTCCCACCTCAGCTGTAGATCTCTGCAGTTCATCCAGAGTGATCATGGGCCTCTTGGCTGCATCTCTGATCAGTCTTCTCCTTGTATGAGCTGAAAGTTTAGAGGGACGGCCAGGTCTTGGTAGATTTGCAGTGGTCTGATACTCCTTCCATTTCAATATTATCGCTTGCACAGTGCTCCTTGGGATGTTTAAAGCTTGGGAAATCTTTTTGTATCCAAATCCGACTTTAAACTTCTTCACAACAGTATCTCGGACCTGCCTGGTGTGTTCCTTGTTCTTCATGATGCTCTCTGCGCTTTTAACGGACCTCTGAGACTATCACAGTGCAGGTGCATTTATACGGAGACTTGATTACACACAGGTGGATTGTATTTATCATCATTAGTCATTTAGGTCAACATTGGATCATTCAGAGATCCTCACTGAACTTCTGGAGAGAGTTTGTTGCACTGAAAGTAAAGGGGCTGAATAATTTTGCACGCCCAATTTTTCAGTTTTTGATTTGTTAAAAAAGTTTGAAATATGCAATAAATGTCGTTCCACTTCATGATTGTGTCCCACTTGTTGTTGATTGTTCACAAAAAAATACAGTTTTATATCTTTATGTTTGAAGCCTGAAATGTGGCAAAAGGTCGCAAAGTTCAAGGGGGCCGAATACTTTCGCAAGGCACTGTAGACACACCCTATGTGTTTGAATAAAATCAACTATATGCCTTGAGATTGTCTGACGCTTTAAGTGCACTGTTTGATTAAATAATTATGACACAAATTACTCGAGGGAATCTGATGGCCACGCTGTGTAATTAAAAAAAAAATATATATATATATTTTTTTTTATAGTGAGTGACTTGCATACGTTGTCTCTCTCCTCCCTGATTCAGTGAAAAGGCACCACAGCACAGCTATGTTTATCACACTGTTTGTGCTGAAGCAGCAACATCTTTTTAGCCATTTCGTTTCTTTCTTGTTTCTCTGACTGAAAAGTTCTGTTAATTGAAATCACTAATTTGTTGAGGAAAAACATCACCTATTCCCTCAACCCTTGCAGTCTTTACGTGAAACTGGGGTGGCACGTAGTCAATTGCACGCTCCCTCAAAACTTGAGACATCTGTGACATTGTGTTGTGTGACACAGCTGAACATTTTAGGATGGCCAATTATTTTCCCCAGCACAAGGTGTACCTGTGTAATGATCTTGCTGTTTAATCGGGTTCTTGATATGCCACGCCTGTCAGGTGGATGGATTATTTTGGAAAGGAGAAATGCTCACGAACAAAGATATAAACACATTTTAGAGAAATACAATTTTTGCGTGTATGGATCATTTCTGGGATCTTTTATTTCAGCTCATGAAACATGGGACCAACACTTTACATGTTGCATTTATATTTATGTTCAGAAAAAAGGAGGGTATAGGAGCAATCAGTTTGTGAGTATTATGAGTGACAAACAGGTGCTGTTAAATTACAATATTATTTTTACTGACGATGAATAACTGTGTGATGACATTAACAAATTAATGATTGATTGATACATTAGCATATATATTGAAGTATAAGCCTAACTAAGTTACAAGACCACATAATGACAAAGCGAAAACAAGTGTTTAGACATTTTTATAGACAAGGCACACACTTGTCTATATAAGGTCCCACAGTTGACACTGCATGTCAAAGCAAAAACCAAGCCTTGAGGTCAAAAGGAAGTGTCTATAGAGCTCTGAGACAGGATTGTGGCAAGGGAAGGGTGCCAAAACATTTCTGCAGCATTGAAGGTCCCCAAGAACACAGTGGCCTCCATCATTCTTAAATGGAAGAATTTTGGAACCACCAAGACTCTTCCTGGAGCTGGCCGGCCAGCCAAACTGAGCAATCGGGGGAGAATGGCCTTGGTCAGGGAGGTGGCCAAGAACCCGATGGTCACTATGACAGAGCTCTAGAGTTCCTCCGTTGAGTTGGGAGAACTTTCCAGAAGAACAACCATCCCTGCAGCACTCTAAAGTTTCCGAAACTGTCAAAATATTGTCTGTGAGTATAACAGAACTGATATTGCAGACGAAAACCTGAGGAAAATCCAACTGGGAAGTGCCTCTTATTTTGAAAGCTCCCTGTTCCATTGCATGCCTTCCCTCCAATTAAAGGGATATCAACCAGATTCATTTTCCTATGGCTTCCACATGGTCTGAACAGTCTTTAGACATAGTTTCAGGCTTTTATTCTGAAAAATGAGCGAGAAAGATCACATCGCATCAGTGAATGGCTGGGTGCCAGCAGCGTTTTGCATGCTCCAACAGAGTGGAGCAGACACTTTCTCTCTCACTCCTATTGAAAAAGCTAAGGTCCGGTTGAAATATTATCGATTATATATTGTAAAAACAACCTGAGGATTGATTATAAAATATGTTTGACATGTTTCTACGAACTTTACGGATACTATTTGGAATTTTCGTATGCCCCGTCGTGACCGCTGGAGCCTGTGTATTTCTGAACATAACGCGCCAACCAAATGGAGGTATTTTGGATATAGAAATAATCTTTTTGGATCAAAAGGAACATTTGTTGTGTAACTGGGAGTCTTGTGAGTGCAAACATCCGAAGATCATCAAAGGTAAGCGATTCATTTTATTGCTTTTCTGACTTTCGTGACCAATCTACTTTGCTGCTAGCTGTTTGTAATGTTTTGTCTGCTGAGAGAGATGTCCTTACATAAACGCTTGGTATGCTTTCGCCGAAAAGTGTTTTTGAAATCTGACATGCCAGGTGGATTAACAACAAGCTAAGCTGTGTTTTGCTATATTGCACTTGTGATTTCATGAAAATTAAATATTTTTTGTAATTTAATTTGAATTTGACGCTCTGCAATTCAGTGGATGTTGACAAATGATCCCGCTAACGGGACGGGTGCATCAAGAAGTTAAGAACACATTCTTATTTACAATGACGTGCAAAGCGTCGCGTCCAGGGCTGTGGCGGTCATGTGATTGTCAAGCAAATAACTGTCGGTCTCATGGTAATTGACTGTTAATTAACATAAAGGGGATCCACACATGCAAGCTGCTGATGCGTGCCTTTGAAATATCTACATTCTAAAGTGTAATAAATCCACTTAATTGCCTGTACACCACAATAACACCACAATATTTTAGGCAGGTGTTTCCTACGAAACATTATAATCCAAAATAATGGCACTTATTCATATTTATATGATTTTATTGTAAGAATATAATTGAACCTCGCTGAAAGAAATTCGAAATTAAGGATATTTTTCTGAGCTAGTGCGCACATGGAGAGGTTATTCTGTGTTCAGCTTTAAAAGTGATCATTTGAAACGGGTTATATGCTTGACTTTGAGTTATTTGGCAACTTTAGTTGTGAATGATACAAACCTTAAAATGTCTTATGAAATCAACATATATGGGCTGCATGATTCTACTATATTAATGATGTAGAAAAAAAACATTGGTGTGAAAAAGGCATACACCATTTCTTGTCGCAGTGTAATTGCCTATACAGTGGGGCAAGAAAGTATTTAGTCAGCCACCAATTGTGCAAGTTCTCCCACTTAAAAAGATGAGGCCTGTAATTTTCATCATAGGTACACTTCAACTATGACAGACAAAATGAGAAAAAAAATCCAGAAAATCACATTGTAGGATTTTGAATGAATTTATTTGCAAATTGTGGTGGAAAATAAGTATTTGGTCAATAACAAAAGTTTCTCAATACTTTGTTATATACCCTTTGTTGGCAATGACAGAGGTCAAACGTTTTCTGTAAGTCTTCACAAGGTTTTCACACACTGTTGCTGGTATTTTGGCCCATTCCTCCATGCAGATCTCCTCTAGAGCAGTGATGTTTTGTATTTGGTCCTGTATTTGGCTCCATCCATCTTCCCATCAATTTTAACCATCTTCCCTGTCCCTGCTGAGGAAAAGCAGGCCCAAACCATGATGCTGCCACCACCATGTTTGACAGTGGGGATGGTGTGTTCAGGGTGATGAGCTGTATTGCTTTTACGCCAAACATAACGTCTTGCATTGTTGCCAAAAAGTTCAATTTTGGTTTCATCTGACCAGAGCACCTTCTTCCACATGTCTCCCAGGTGGCTTGTGGCAAACTTTAAACGACACTTTTTATGGATATCTTTAAGAAATGGCTTTCTTCTTGCCACTCTTCCATAAAGGCCAGATTTGTGCAATATACGACTGATTGTTGTCCTATGGACAGAGTCTCCCACCTCAGCTGTAGATCTCTGCAGTTCATCCAGAGTGATCATGGGCCTCTTGGCTGCATCTCTGATCAGTCTTCTCCTTGTATGAGCTGAAAGTTTAGAGGGACGGCCAGGTCTTGGTAGATTTGCAGTGGTCTGATACTCCTTCCATTTCAATATTATCGCTTGCACAGTGCTCCTTTGGATGTTTAAAGCTTGGGAAATCTTTTTGTATCCAAATCCGGCTTTAAACGTCTTCACAACAGTATCTCGGACCTGCCTGGTGTGTTCCTTGTTCTTCATGATGCTCTCTGCGCTTTTAACGGACCTCTGAGACTATCACAGTGCAGGTGCATTTATACGGAGACTTGATTACACACAGGTGGATTGTATTTATCATCATTAGTCATTTAGGTCAACATTGGATCATTCAGAGATCCTCACTGAACTTCTGGAGAGAGTTTGCTGCACTGAAAGTAAAGGGGCTGAATAATTTTGCACGCCCAATTTTTTATTTTTTGATTCGTTAAAAAAGTTTGAAATATCCAATAAATGTCGTTCCACTTCATTATTGTGTCCCACTTGTTGATTCTTCACAAAAAATACAGTTTTATATCTTTATGTTTGAAGCCTGAAATGTGGCAAAAGGTGCTGAATACTTTCGCAAGGCACTGTATATTGAAGGCCTATTAATAGCACTAACATCTTGATAATGTAGCTCATATTTGATTTGAGTGTCCTAAAATTAATGGAATACAATGCCATTTAAGACTGAATATGAACTAAATAAGACCTCTTACCGGTATGAGCGAGAGCTGGGGCATCTCAAGATCCTCCTGTGCGTTATGGAGGTTTCTCCTCTTCAACCAGCTTGTGGTGAAAGTGCTGGCTAGTGTCCTACATTGCACAAGTCTTTCTGACTTGCAACAACTTTTGCCCCGTTGTCAGTTTGCCCCGTTGTCAGTTGTGATGCCGGACACTTCCTTCTCATCCAATGCCCACTCTGCCATCATGGACCGGAGAGCTTCACTCAGGTTGTCCGTAGTATGGTTCTCTGGCATATAGGTCGTCTCAAGACAATGGAACATGAGAGACCAATCACTGGATATGTAGTGAACAGTCAGGCTCATGTATCGGGTCATGTTTACACTAGACCACATATCTGTTGTGAGAGAGAAATTGGGTATGCCTTTGAGTTCTTGGAGAATTTCTCCCCTCACTTTCTGATACATATTGGGAACAGCCGTTCGTGAGAAGAATGCTCTCGATGGTAACTCATACTGATTGTCCGTTTCCTGCAATAATTCTTTAAATGATTGCTTTTCAACTGAATCAAACGGAATCTTCTCCCTTACCAAGTAGCGAGTCACATGGTCAGTTATTCTCTGCCATTTGTTGCTTTCTCGTTTGCATTTCTCCACTCGGGAGAACGCCTGCACAACACTCAGCTGCCCCTTGACGCACATTTTGCCGCAACCTGTTGATGTGGTAGAGGTTCCTCTTAGTTCAGCAAATTTAGCAGGGTGGTTAATTCGAAGGTGGCTTCTGAGATTTGATGTGTTTGCGTGTTAATCAATGATTTTAATCTTGCATATTCGGCAAATGCCTTCATCCAGGTTTATTGGCTGACCTCTCGCATTTGACTTCAATCCAAAATGCGCCAAATGGCTGAAGTTGTGTTTGGCTTTGAAACATTATCCATGACAGTGTTTTAGAATCAGTTTCCACCTGTTATTGTCAAACTGGGCCTGGCGGGACCGCTCAGATCTTCCCCTCTTTTCTTTCCATATGGGAAGGCGTGGTTAAATCAAGGAAAGTCAATACACCAGATTTTCCAATAATGTTAGTTTCTTCGATTGCTATCTCTGCAAGATAATTCAAATTCAATCATGAAGTGTTTGATTTTTGATTGCATTTGCATTGATGTCAGAGTGATTAGAAGGACAATAGAGTGCTGAGTACCAGGCCATTAGTGACTTGATGACTGTTAGAAAGTGCACAGTTTTTGAGGAGCCTAGTTACATTGAATCAATGTGGAATTTGACTGTGGTCATGACTCGTGACTGGCAGTAATACGGTCACCGTATGCAAAAATGTCTGAAATTTCTTTGTCATTATGGGGTATGACCTTAGTGATCACTGTTTTACAGCCTGTGTTCGTAATGGCTGGTCAGTGAAACGACCTGTCCTGGTTTGTCTTTAATGAGCAAGCCTTCCTTCGTGAACTGGCCTCTGTAATATGGTATAGAATCAGCTTGATCCATTCTGTCGAAGACGCTTGGACCTTCTTTTTTGATATTTTCAGTGGTACTGTTAACAAACACGCCCCCATAAAGAAAATGAGAATTAAAACAGGTTCAGCCCCTGGCTCGACCGTGGTCTGGTCTTGCAAAGTTACTCCACCTCAAGAATTGTATTTGGCCAAAGGCTCGGCACATGCATACTCAGACTGACTGGGTATCATTCAGGTAAATGAGAAATAGGTGCTCTCAGGCTATCCGGAAGGCCAAAGTTAGTTACTTTAAGGAGCAGTTCTCTCTCTTTGGGTCTAACCCCAAGAAGTTCTGGAAAACAGTTAAAGACCTGAAGAATAAACCCTCCTCCTCACAGCTGCCCATGTCCCTTAATATTGAGGATGTGGTTGTTACTGACAAGAAGCACATGGCTGAGCTCTTTAATCACCACTTCATTAAGTCAGGATTCCTATTTGACTCAGCCATGCCTCCTTGCCTGTCCAACATTTCCTCATCTCCCACCCCTTCTAATGCAACTATCCCGATGCTCCTCCCTCTTTTTCCCCTGCCCCGCTTCAAAGTTCCTCCCTGCAGGCAGTCACTGAGTCTGAGGTGCTAAAGGAGCTCCTTAAACTTGACCCCAAAAAACATCTGGATCATATGGTTTAGACCCTTTCTTCTTTAAGGTTGCTGCCCCTATCATCGCCATGCCTATCGCCAACCTTTTTAACCTCTCTCCTTTCTGGGGATGTTCCCATTGCTTGGAAGGCAGCCACAGTTTGTCTTGTATTTGAAGGGGGAGATCAAGCTGATCCTAACTGTTATAGGCCTATTTCTATTTCGCGCTGTTTATCAAAAGTGTTGGAAAAACTTGTCAATAATTAACTGACTGGCTTTCTTGATTTTCTTGTCTGTAGTATTCTCTCTGGTATGCAATCGGATTTCTGGTCAGGTTATGGATGTGTCACTGCAACCTTAAAGGTCCTCAATGATGTCACAATTGCCCTTGATTCTAAGCAATATTGTGCTGCTATTTTTATTGACTTGGCCAAAGCTTTTGATATGGTAGACCATTCCATTCTTGTGGGCCGGCTAAGGACTATTGGTGTCTCTGATGGGTCTTTGGCCTGGTTTGCTAACTACCTCTCAAAGAGTGCAGTATATAAAGTCAGAAAATCTGCTGTCTCAGCCACGGCCTGTCACCGGGTACCCCAAGGCTCAATCCTAGGCCCCACGCTCTTCTCAATTTACATCAACAACATAGCTCGGTCTTTGGCCTGGTTTGCTAACTACCTCTCAAAGAGTGCAGTATATAAAGTCAGAAAATCTGCTGTCTCAGCCACGGCCTGTCACCGGGTACCCCAAGGCTCAATCCTAGGCCCCACGCTCTTCTCAATTTACATCAACAACATAGCTCAGGCAGTAGGAAGCTCTCTCACCCATTTATATGCAGATGATAGTCTTATACACAGATGGCCCTGAATGCCCCTCTCCCCACTATTGTGATTACTACCTCTGAGGGTTTAGAGCTTGAGGTAGTCACCTCATACATGTACTTGGGAGTATGGCTAGGCTGTGCACTGTCCTTCTCTCAGCACATATCAAAGCTGCAGGCTAAAGTTAAATCTAGACTTGGTTTCCTCTATCGTAATCGCTCCTCTTTCACCCCAGCTGCCAAACTAATCCTGATCCAGATGACCATCCTACCCATGCTAGATTACGGAGACATATTTTATAGATCGGTAGGTAAGGGTGCTCTCAAGTGGCTAGATGTTCTTTACCATTCGGCCATCACATTAGCTACCAATGCTCCTTATAGGACACATCACTGCACTCTACTCCTCTGTAAGCTTGTCAACTCTGTATACCTATTGCAAGACCCACTGGTTGATGCTTATTTATAAAACCCTCTTAGGCCTCACTCCCCCCTATCTGAGATATCTACTGCAGCCCTCATCCTCCACATACAACACCCGTTCTGCCAGTCACAATCTGTTAAAGGTCCCCAAAGCACACACATCCCTGGTTCGCTCCTCTTTTCAGTTCGCTGCAGCTAGCGACTGGAACGAGCTGTAACAAACACTCAAACTGGACCGTTTTATCTCAATCTCTTCATTCAAAGACGATCATGGACACTCTTACTGACAGTTGTGGCTGCTTTGTGTGATGTATTGTCTCTACCTTCTTGACCTTTGTGCTGTCGACTGTGCCCAATAATGTTTGTACCATGTTTTGTGTTGCTACCATGCTGTGTTGTCATGTTTTGCTGCCTTGCTATGTTGTTGTCTTAGGTCTCTCTTAATGTAGTGTTGTGTTTTGTCTCTTGTTGTGATGTGTGTTTTGTCCTATATTTATATTGTATTTGTTTTTAATCCCAGGTCCCAGTCCCCGCATGAGGCCTTTTTGCCTTTTGGTAGGCCGTCATTGTAAATAAGAATTTGTTCTTAACTGGCTTGCCTAGTTAAATAAAGGTTAAATAAATAATAAGTATTGTCTGTAGGTTGATGAGGGGAAAAAACAATTTAATAAATTTTAGAATAAGGCTGTAATGTAACAAAATGTGGAATAAGTCAAGGGGTCTGAATACTTTCCAGATGGACTGTATATATGGATGATTTATAAAGCCAGGCACATTTAACAGTTAGGCTATTGATTATAGATCTAATTAAAATGGTGTTTCCTCTCCTCAATTTTATCAGACAATTAAGGCAAGGGCTGTTTCCTCTTCTACTTACCCCGCTGCGTCCTCTGCCGCATTGTACTCAACACCAATATGCTGGTTAACTTTTCTATTATTCACATAGCAACATAGGGAAAGGCAGCAATTCTACGGCGCACCGAAGATTGTTTCAGAGCCGCGGACAGTGACCGCTATCCAATAATGAAGAAAGCGCATATGTTATAAAATAATATATTTATTAATGTTGCACCATTATTTTTGCATAATATAACCATGTACAATTTAAGTATCACATGTTTTAAAGTGATTGACTGTGCCATCCCCATGGCCTCCACAATGAATTACTCCACTGAAACAGGTGTGAATCAGACAGGTGTCTTGTGCACCATGAAGAAGAAAAAACATTTTTGCGACTGCTTGATTAAAGAAATCTTAGTCGACAAACAGCCTATCGACCAAACAATCGACCAGTCAACTAAATGGAGTCGGCCCTAAAAGTAATTGACTCACTTTTTGTCCTGAATAGAAAGTGTTATATTTGGGGCAAATACAACACATTACTCAGTACCACGCTCCATATTTTCAAGCATAGTTGTGGCTGCATCATGTTATGGGTGTGCTTGTAATCGTTAAGGTTTGGGGAGTTTTTTAGGATAAAAAAGAAACCGAATGGAGTTAAGTACAGGCAAAATCCTAGAGGAAAACCTGGTTCAGTCTGCTTTCCACCAGACACTGACACTTGGAGTTGAAACCTAAAACACAAGACCAAATCTACACTGGAGTTGCTTACCAAGAAGACAGTGAATGTTCCTCAGTGGCGACTTAAATCTGCTTGAAAATCTATGGCAAGACCTGAACATGGTTCAACAACCATTTTTACAGAATTTGTAACACAAAAGTCAGGCAGTGTGAATACTTTCTGAAGTCACTGTAATCTGAAACACAACCAAAACAAACTGCAAATGCAGATAAACAAGTTCATTGCGTGATAGGAATATGGGACCAAATACTATACTTTTGACTACTTTAATACACACAAGTGAATTTGTCAAAATACTTATAACACCTTCAAATAGGGAGACATTACTTTCTAAATGGTAAGACAGATATGCATGAAAATAAGCTGAAATAAAAGGTGATATTCTGTGCTGTCGCCTCATATGAAATGTTTGATCTAAAAAATGCTGGAATATAGAGCCAAATTAAACGTATTAGCTTCACCGCCCAAATAAATACATAGGGGAGTGTATATGCCTAACTTTATATCTGTGCCTTAGCATTGATGGTGTTATTATTATCCTTGAAATTGAATACCCAAATTCCTGTGTGATTTGTAAAACATGATATATGAACTGCCCGAATGTGCAGTTGTGTTATTGATAAAGGCACTGTCATCTCTGGCTGTTCTTGTTTCCAGTACTCCCTCCTCTCATTATGTGGTTTATCTCTTCTCTTCTTCCAGATGCTCTCGTCTCCCTCACCGTCGTCATCAGGTCAACTGTCCCAGCTTGGTGCCAGTTTATACGGCCCACAGAGTAAGCTGACTGCATCTGTTTTCAGGGTCTTTCCTACTAAGTCCATAATACATTTATGTCTGTAACAATTTGGTAGTCAAGTCATACCTGGAGCAATTTGATCATTACAAATAATTACCCGATATACCTGTTTAGAATTGGGTATATTTAAATCAGACTTCAGCACTATTCCCTTAGGCACTTCTTGTTGATTTCAAAAGATTACTTTAAGAGATATCCAATCTATTGGTCACTTTGGAAGTTGGTAAGAGAGACCCATGTTTACTGTTTCTATTTCTCGCGTTGCAGGTGCACTAGGCTTCTCGATAAGGGGCATGGGAAACAACACTCAGTTAAACCGCAGCTTAACGCAAGGCACCCAGCTACCGAGCCATATCACCCCCACCACGGGGGTGCCCACCATGTCCCTCCATACCCCGCCCTCGCCAAGCAGGTGTGTTTAAGAGATGAGACGTGAGACAGAGATGCTGGAGAGAGAGATATAGCTTTGGCAATGTAAACATATGTTTCCCATGCCAATAAAGCCCATTGAATTGAGATATTCTGGAGACAGACATATAACACATAAGCCAGTGTGCTTGAATGCCATGGAATCATTATTCTGCTGCTAATTAGTTAGCCAGTCAGTTCAGTTCAGTGGTTGCAGAGCAGGACAGGACATTTATTAGTAAAATCATCATCTGGCTTCATATCAACCCATTCTGTCCTCCCATCTATCTCCAACCCATGATGTGTCCTCCGCAGGGGAATCCTGCCGATGAACTCGAGGAACATGCTGAACCACTCCCAGGTGGGCCAGGGCATCGGGATGGTCAGCAGCAGGACCAACAGCATGGGCAGCTCAGGGCTTGGCAGCCCCAACCGCAGCTCCCCCAGCATCATCTGTATGCCCAAACAGCAGCCTGCACGGCAGCCCTTCACCATCAACAGGTACACAGTGACACGGTCTGGCTGGCCATACAATTGAAAGATCTGCGGTTCTCAACTCTGTATAAAAGTATAAATCAATTGTTTTTTGTGATGATTGGAAGTAGATATTAAGGTGCTCCAGTTGGAGCCTAAAGTTGTCCTCTGTATTTCTGTAGCATGTCAGGATTCGGGATGAACCGGAACCAGGCGTTTGGGATGAACAACTCGTTATCAAGCAACATCTTCAATGGCACAGGTTAGTAGTGTGTCACTTCATAATAACCAACTATCTGATGCTCAGTCTGGCCATTGATTGATACATCAGTATTTGTAACGTTCACTTTCCTATCCATTCACACAATCTATAAGACACACAGTCAGCATGAATAGTAACATACATTTACCTACCCATATGGCTTTCTTACAAGTCTTTAACCCTCCCTCTCACAGACGGTAGTGAAAACGTGACGGGGCTAGACCTGTCCGACTTCCCTGCTTTAGCAGACAGGAGCCGGAGGGAAGGAAGCGGAAACCCAACGCCACTTCTCAACCCACTAGCTGGAAGGGCCCCCTATGGTAAGATGTCTTTATAGCACACTAGTAAGGAATTATAATTGTTGGTTAATCTAGGCGGGCTACCTATAGTAAGGGCTCAACGTAGTGCACTAAAAAGAAGGGCTCATTGTTAATGCACTAGGCTTGGATGCTAAAGGCACTTGGCAGTGCATGTGTAAAAAGCATCGGACTCATCACGTTACTGTGGGTCAGTCAGTACTGCTTGACACATTCTCATTGTAAATACTCAGTTCACTTGTCTCTCTTCAAAACAGTGGCGAGTCATGTGATGAAGAAAGGGAAAAGGCCTTGTCCAATGGTGTGTGTGTGTGTGTGTATATATATATATATATATATATATATATATATATATATATATATATATATATATATATATATATATACACATATACACACACACATAAATACAGTGGGGCAAAAAAGTATTTAGTCAGCCACCAATTGTGCAAGTTCTCTCACTTAAAAATATGAGAGGCCTGTAATTTTCATCATAGGTACACTTCAACTATGACAGACAAAATGAGGGAAAATAATCCAAAAAATCATATTGTAGGATTTTTAATTTATTTGAAAATTATGGTGGAAAATAAGTATTTGGTCACCTACAAACAAGCAAGATTTCTGGCTCTCACAGACCTGTAACTTCTTCTTTAAGAGGCTCCTCTGTCCTCCACTCGTTACCTGTATTAATGGCACCTGTTTGAACTTGTTATCAGTATAAAAGACACCTGTCCACAACCTGAAACAGTCACACTCCAAACTCCACTATGGCCAAGACCAAAGAGCTGTCAAAGGACACCAGAAACAAAATTATAGACCTGCACCAGGCTGGGAAGACTGAATCTGCAATAGGTAAGCAGCTTGGTTTGAAGAAATCAACTGTGGGAGCAATTATTAGGAAATGGAAGACATACAAGACCACTGATAATCTCCCTCGATCTGGGATCTCACCCCGTGGGGTCAAAATGATCACAAGAACGGTGAGCAAAAATCACAGAACCACACGGGGGGACCTAGTGAATGACCTGCAGAGAGCTGGGACCAAAGTAACAAAGCCTACCATCAGTAACACACTACGCCGCCTGGGACTCAAATCCTGCAGTGCCAGACGTGTCCCCCTGCTTAAGCCAGTACATGTCCAGGCCCGTCTGAAGTTTGCTAGAGAGCATTTGGATGATCCAGAAGAAGATTGGGAGAATGTCATATGGTCAGATGAAACCAAAATATAACTTTTTGGTAAAAACTCAACTCGTCGTGTTTGGAGGACAAAGAATGCTGAGTTGCATCCAAAGAACACCATACCTACTGTGACGCATGGGGGTGGAAACATGCTTTGGGGCTGTTTTTCTGCAAAGGGACCAGGATGACTGATCTGTGTAAAAGAAAGAATGAATGGGGCCATGTATCGTGAGATTTTGAGTGAAAACCTGCTTCCATCAGCAAGGGCATTGAAGATGAAACGTGGCTGGATCCTTCAGCATGACAATGATCCCAAACACACCGCCCGGGCAACGAAGGAGTGCCTTCGTAAGAAGCATTTCAAGGTTCTGGAGTGGCCTAGCCAGTCTCCAGATCTCAACCCCATAGAAAATATTTGGAGGGAGTTGAAAGTCCGTGTTGCCCAGCAACAGCCCCAAAACATCACTGCTCTAGAGGAGATCTGCATGGAGGAATGGGCCAAAATACCAGCAACCGTGTGTGAAAACCTTGTGAAGACTTACAGAAAACGTTTGACCTCTGTCATTGCCAACAAAGGGTATATAACAAAGTATTGAGAAACTTTTGTTATTGACCAAATACTTATTTTCCACCATAATTTGCTAATTAATTCATTAAAAATCCTACAATGTGATTTTCTGAATGTTTTTCCTCATTTTGTCTGTCATAGTTGAAGTGTACCTATGATGAAAATTACAGGCCTCATCTTTTTAAGTGGGAGAACTTGCACAATTGGTGGCTGACTAAATACTTTTTTGCCCCACTGTGTGTGTGTGTGTGTGTGTGTGTGTGTGTGTATATATATATATATACATATATATATATATATATATATATATATATACACACACAGTGCCTTGCGAAAGTATTCGGCCCCCTTGAACTTTGCGACCTTTTGCCACATTTCAGGCTTCAAACATAAAGATATAAAACTGTATTTTTTTGTGACGAATCAACAACAAGTGGGACACAATCATGAAGTGGAACGACATTTATTGGATATTTCTAACTTTTTTAACAAATCAAAAACTGAAAAATTGGGCGTGCAAAATTATTCAGCCCCTTTACTTTCAGTGCAGCAAACTCTCTCCAGAAGTTCAGTGAGGATCTCTGATCCAATGTTGACCTAAATGACTAATGATGATAAATACAATCCACCTGTGTGTAATCAAGTCTCCGTATAAATGCACCTGCACTGTGATAGTCTCAGAGGTCCGTTAAAAGCGCAGAGAGCATCATGAAGAACAAGGAACACACCAGGCAGGTCCGAGATACGGTTGTGAAGAAGTCTAAAGCCGGATTTGGATACAAAAAGATTTCCCAAGCTTTAAACATCCCAAAGAGCACTGTGCAAGCGATAATATTGAAATGGAAGGAGTATCAGACCACTGCAAATCTACCAAGACCTGGCCGTCCCTCTAAACTTTCAGCTCATACAAGGAGAAGACTGATCAGAGATGCAGCCAAGAGGCCCATGATCACTCTGGATGAACTGCAGAGATCTACAGCTAAGGTGGGAGACTCTGTCCATAGGACAACAATCAGTCATATATTGCACAAATCTGGCCTTTTATTGAAGAGTGGCAAGAAGAAAGCCATTTCTTAAAGATATCCATAAAAAGTGTTGTTTAAAGTTTGCCACAAGCCACCTGGGAGACACACCAAACATGTGGAAGAAGGTGCTCTGGTCAGATGAAACCAAAATTGAACTTTTTGGCAACAATGCAAAACGTTATGTTTGGCGTAAAAGCAACACAGCTCATCAGCCTGAACACACCATCCCCACTGTCAAACATGGTGGTGGCAGCATCATGGTTTGGGCCTGCTTTTCTTCAGCAGGGACAGGGAAGATGGTTCAAATTGATGGGAAGATGGATGGAGCCAAATACAGGACCATTCTGGAAGAAAACCTGATGCAGTCTGCAAAAGACCTGAGACTGGGACAGAGATTTGTCTTCCAACAAGACAATGATCCAAAACATAAAGCAAAATGTACAATGGAATGGTTCAAAAATAAACATATCCAGGTGTTAGAATGGCCAAGTCAAAGTCCAGACCTGAATCCAATCGAGAATCTGTGGAAAGAACTGAAAACTGCTGTTCACAAATGCTCTCCATCCAACCTCACTGAGCTCGAGCTGTTTTGCAAGGAGGAATGGGAAAAAATGTCAGTCTCTTAATATGCAAAACTGTTAGAGACATACCCCAAGCGACTTACAGCTGTAATCGCAGCAAAAGGTGGCGCTACAAAGTATTAACTTAAGGGGGCTGAATAATTTTGCACGCCCAATTTTTCAGTTTTTGATTTGTTAAAAAAGTTTGAAATATCCAATAAATGTCGTTCCACTTCATGATTGTGTCCCACTTGTTGTTGATTCTTCACAAAAAAATACAGTTTTATATCTTTATGTTTGAAGCCTGAAATGTGGCAAAAGGTCGCAAAGTTCAAGGGGGCCGAATACTTTCGCAAGGCACTGTGTGTATATATATATATATATGTGCGGCCCCCCACACCATGACTGACCCACCGCCAAACCGGTCATGCTGGAGGATGTTGCAGGCAGCAGAACGTTCTCAACGGCGTCTCCAGACTGTCACGTCTGTCACGTGCTCAGTGTGAACCTGGTTTCATCTGTGAAGAGCACAGGGCGCCAGTGGTGAATTTGCCAATCTTGGTGTTCTCTGGCAAATGAAAAACGTCCTGCACGGTGTTGGGCTGTAAGCACAACCCCCAACTGTGGACGTCTGGCCCTCATACCACCCTCATGGAGTCTGTTTCTGACCGTCTGAGCAGACACATGCACATTTGTGGCCTGCTGGAGGTCATTTTGCAGGGCTCTGGCAGTGCTCCTCCTGCTCCTCCTTGCACAAAAGTGGAGGTAGCGGTCCTGCTGCTGGGTTGTTGCCCTCCTACGGCCTCCACGTCTCCTGATGTATTGGCCTGTCTCCTGGTAGCGCCTCCATGCTCTGGACACTACGCTGACAGACACAACAAACCTTCTTGCCACAGCTCGCATTGATGTTCCATCCTGGATGAGCTGCACTACCTGAGCCACTTGTATGGGTTGTGGACTCCGTCTCATGCTACCACTAGAGTGAAAGCACCGCCAGCATTCAAAAGTGACCAAAACATCAGCCAGGAAGCATAGGAACTGAGAAGTGGTCTGTGGTCCCCACCTGCAGAACCACTCCTTTATTGGGGGTGTCTTGCTAATTGCCTATAATTTCCACCTGTTGTCTATTCCATTTGCATAACAGCATGTGAAGTTTATTGTCAATCAGTGTTGCTTCCTAAGTGGACAGTTTGATTTCACAGAAGTGTGATTGACTTGGAGTTACATTGTGTTGTTTAAGTGTTCCCTTTATTTTTTTGAGCAGTGTATATGTGTGTGTGTGTGTGTGTGTGTGTGTGTGTGTGTATATATATATATGTATGTATATATTTAAAAAAACAAGGCTAAACTTCTTTCTCATTGTGGTGATTTATTTAAGAAGCCTCTTCTCTTCATCTCATGACCTCATCAGTTGGCATGGTGACGAAGCCATCGAATGAGCCGACGCAGGATTTCTCCATCCACAACGAGGACTTCCCTGCACTGCCTGGTCCCAACTACAAGGACCCCACGTTGAGCAATGATGACAGCAAGACAGTGAGTAACGCAGACACAGGCTTACTTTAGCCTGGTTGTCAGTCTGTTTTCCTTGGTCGTTGTCATGCCAAACATGGTTAAAGCTGAAACGGACAGGAAACCAGGCAAGGCCTCCTTATATTAAGCAGCAACAGCTACTGCATATTCAAGTGTTTCACCATATATATATGTCTAATATAATGGCGCCGGGGGGGGGATGGCCGCCTTTTTACGGGCTCCTAACCAACTGTGCTATTTGGTTTGTTTTTTCGCATTGCTTATAACTTATTTTGTACATAAAGTTGCTACTACCGTCTCTTATGACCGAAAAGAGCTTCTGGGCATCAGAACAGTAATTACTCACCTCGAACTGGACAAAGATTTTTGTCTCTTAATGAGTCTGACGCAAAGGATATACTGCTCTCCGGAGAACAGGCCCAGACCCCGTCATTTGCATGAAGAAAAGGTGGAGATACAGAGGGAGAAGGTTGGGGTGCTTTGTTAGGAAAACAATCTCGATGACTATCCTATCAACGGGACATAAAAAACAGTAATATCTTATGTTTCACTGAGTCGTGGCTGAACGATGACACGGATAATATAGAGATGGCTGGGTTTTCCGTGCATTGGCAGGACAGAGCAGCTACGTCTGTTAAGACGAGGGGCGGGGGTGTGTGTCTATTTGTCAATAACAACTGGTGCGCGATGTCTAATATTAAAGAAATCTCAAGGTATTGCTCGTCTGAGGTAGAGTACCTCATGATAAGCTGTAGACCACACTATCTACCAAGAGAGTTCTCATCTATATTATTTGTGGCCGTCTATTTAGCTCCACAAACCAATACTGGCGCTAAGGCCGCATTCAACGAGCTGTAAATGCTCATCCAGAAGCGGCGCCCACAGTGGCCAGGGACTTTAATGCAGGCATACTTTAAATCTGTTTTTTACCTTAAATCCGTTTTACCTAATACCATACCTATACCACCTCAATCACCAGCTTCTTCAATAAGTGCATTGACGACGTCGTCCCCACAGTGGCCGTACGTACATATCCCAACCAGAAGCCATGGGTTACAGGCAACATCCGTACCGAACTAAAGTTCTAGAGCTGCCGCTTTCAAGGAGCGGGAAGTGTTTTCACTGACATTTTCAACCTCTCCCTGACCGAGTTTGTAATATCCACATGAGACAGCCTCTAGAGAGGAGGGCAGAGACCTGGCAGTGTGGTGCCAGGACAACTTCCTCTCCCTCAATGTGACTACAGGAAAAGGATGGCCGAACAGGCCCCCATTAACATCAACAGAGCTGTGTTGGAGCGAGTCGAGAGTTTCAAGTTCCTTGGTATCCACATTACCAACAAACTATCATGGTCCAAACACACCAAGACAGTCGTGAAGAGGGCACGACAACACCTTTCCCCCTCAGGAGACTGAAAAGATTTGACATGGGTCCCCAGATCCTGAAAAAGTTCTACAGCTGCACCATTGAGAGCATCCTGACCGGTTGCGTCACCGCCTGGTATGGCAACTGCTCGGCATCCGACCGTAAGGCACTACAGAGGGTAGTGCGTACGGCCCAATACATCACTGGGGCCAAGCTTCCGGCCATCCAGGACCTGTATACTAGGCGGTGTCAGAGGAAGGCCCATAAAATTGTCAACGACTCCAGTCACCCTAGTCATAGACTGTTCTCTCTGCTACCTCACGGCAAGCGGTACTGGAGCACCAAGTCTAGGTCCAATTGGCCCCATAACAGCTTCTACCTCCAAGCTACGAGACTGCTAAACAATTAACCAAATGGCCACCTGGACTATTTACATTGACCCCCTCCCCCCTTTGTTTTTACACTTCTGCTGCTCGCTGTTTATTATCTATGCATAGTCACTTTACCCCAACCGACATGTACAAGCTACCTCGACTAACCTGTACCCCCGCACATTGACTCGGTACCCCCTGTATATAGCCTCGCTATTGTTATGCCATTTCATTGTTACTTTTTGTTTACTTTTGGTTATTTAGTAAATATTTTCTAAATTCTTGAACTGCATTTTTGGTTAAGGGCTTGTAAGTAAGCATTTCACGGTAAGGTCCTGTTGTTTTCGGCACGTGACAAATACAATTGGATTTGATTTAGAAGAGCAGATATCTTATATTAAAAGCAATGTTCCATGATGTCATGTGGGTTATAGATGTATTAAAAATAAGATGATTATTAATTCATTTGTTTTTTGCTTTGTTCAGAACCTAAACTCTACAGGCAAGAGCACGTCCAGTGCAGATGGACCTATGTTCCCTGGAGACAAGACGACCTCAGCACAGAACAACAACCAGAAGAAAGGGATCCAGGTGTTACCTGACGGTGAGCCTTCTCAACCAATCACACCTCTCGGTCTCGACCTGGGTGGGTTTTGAGATGGTTTCTGCGTGACTGTTGGCCAGTGGTGATGTCCAAATTTGCACTAGCTGGAGGATAAGCTCTACTTGTTGATTATAATTTTGTGTTGATTTTCCTTCATCTGTAGGGCGGGTGACGAACATTCCCAGGGGAATGGTGACGGACCAGTTTGGAATGATCGGCTTGCTGACATTTATTCGAGCGGCGGAGACGGACCCAGGCATGGTGCACCTGGCGCTGGGAAGTGACCTCACAACATTGGGACTCAACCTCAACTCTCCAGAGTAAGATGGCTGCCCTGTCTCAATATTAGGTTGAGGGGATGCATAATTCAAAAATCTAAGTTTTGTCAGATGTTCTTTATCATCAAAGTGGTTAAGTTAAGTCCATTTTGAGAGTAACATGTCCCTTCCTTTCCTGACAGAAACCTGTACCCCAAGTTTGCTTCCCCCTGGGCATCAGCACCGTGTCGACCTCAAGACATTGGTAAGATATTATCCTGACCACACACACCAAGACACATACACCTGTGCAGACACAAAGAAGGCGCTGAAGAACATGGCTGACGTTTTACATTCTCCCAACCAATTGTGCTATTTTGTTATTTTTTTTGTGTGTTTTGTGTAACTTATTTTTTAACTTATTGTTTTCATAATGTTACTGCTAACTTCTGGACATCAGAAAAGCGATTACTCACCGCGGACTGTAGGAAACTTTTTTTCCTTTATTGAGTCCGACAAGAAGGATATCCTGCTTTCAGTGGAACAGGCCCAGATCTACGCCTTTTGCGCGAAGAAGAGATGCTGGAGAAGAGGCCGCAGATCGGGCACCCTTCTGAGAATCCGGAGGCAAGCAAGTAACTCCCATTGCACGTTAGCAAGAACAATGGAAGGCAATCATTGGAAAATAAAACTGATGACCTACGATTAAGATTATCTTACCAACGGGACATTAAAAACGGGAACATCTTATGTTTCACCGAGACGTGGCTGAACGAAGATACTGACAATATAGAGCTGGCAGGATTTTCCATGCACCAGCAGAACAGAGATGCTACCTCTGGTAAGACGAGGGGTGGGGGTGTGTCTTTTTGTCAATAACATCTGGTGCGGAATGTCTAATATTAAAGAAGTCTCAAGGTATTGCTCACCTGAGATAGTGTGGTCTACAGCTTATCATCAGGCACTCTATCTACCAAGAGAGTTCTCATCTGTATTATTCATAGGCATCTATTTACCACCACAAAGAGAAGCTGGCACTAAGACTACTCTCAACCAACTCTATAAGGTCATAAGCAAAGAAGAAAATACGCTCCTAGTGGCCAGGGACTTTAATGCAGGCAAACTTAATTCAGTTTTACCAAATTTTTACCAGCATGTTGCATGTACAACCAGGGGGGAAAAAACCCTAGACCATCTTTACTCCACACACAGAGATGCATACAAAGCTCTCCCCCACCCTCCGTTTGGCAAATCTGACCATAATTCTATCCTCTGCCCTGTGGCACTCAAGTTGGTAGCCATTAAATGCTTTGAAAGGCTGGTCATGGCTCACATCAACAGCATCCTCCTGGACACCCTAGACCCACTCCAATTCGCATATAACCCCAACAGATACACAGATGATGCAATCCCAATTGTACTCCACACTGCCCTTTCTCACCTGGACAAAAATAACATCTATGTGAGAATGCTGTTCATTGACTACAGCTCAGCGTTCAACACCATAATGCCCACAAAGCTCATCACTAAGTTAAGGACTCTGGGACTAAACACCTCCCTCTGGACTTCCTGAAGTGCTGCTCCCAGGTGGTAAGAGTAGGCAACAACACATCTGCCATGCTGATCCTTAACACTGGGGCCCCTCAGGGGTGTGTACTTAGTCCCCTCCTGTATTCCCTGTTCCCCCACGACTGCGTGGCCAAACACGACTCCAACACCATCAATAAGTTTGCTGACGACACAACAGTGGTAGGCCTGATAACCGACAACGATGAGACGGACTATAGGGAGGAGGTCAGAGAACTGGCAGTGTTGTGCCAGGACAACAACCTCTCCCTCAGTGTGAGCAAGACTAAGGAGCTGATCGTGGACTACAGGAAAAGACAGGCCGATCCGGCCCCCATTAACATCGACGGGTTGTAGTGGAGCGGTTCGAGAGTTTCAAGTTCCTTGGTGTTCACATCAGCAACGAACTATCATGGTCCAAACATACCAAGACAGTCGTGAAGAGGGCACGACAAAACCTTTTACCCCTCAGGAGACTGAAAAGATTTGGCATGGGCCCCCAGATCCTCAAGTTCTACAGCTGCGCCATTGAGAGCATCCTGACCGGTTGCATCACCGCCTGGTATGGCAACTGCTCGGGCACCTGACTGTAAGGCGCTACAGAGGGTAGTGCGAACGGCGGCCCAGTACATCACTGGGGCCAAGCTTCCTGCCATCCAGGACCTAGGCGGTGTCAGAGGAAAGCCCATAAAATTGTCAGACTCCAGTCACCCAAGTTGTAGACTTTTTCCCCCTGCTACTGCACGACAAGCGGTACCGGAGCACCAAGTCTAGGACCAAAAGGCTCCTCGACAGCTTCTACCCCCAAGCCATAAGACTGCTGAACAATTCATAAAATTGCCATCGGACAATTTCCATTGACACCCCCCCCCCCCCTTTTTGTACACTGCTGGTTGTTTGTTACCGATGCAGTAATTTCGCCCCCACCTACATGTACGGATTATCTCAACTAGCAAGTACCCCCGCACATTGACTCGGTACCGATGCCCCCTGTATTTAGCCTCATCATTCTTATTGTGTTACTTTTTATTTTAGTCTTCTTGGTAAATTTCTTCTTCTTGAACTGCACTGTTGGTTAAGGGCTTGTAAGTAAGCATTTCACGGTAAAATCTACACTTGTTGTATTCGGCGCATGTGACAAAGTTTGATTTGACCAGTATAGTCCACTCATTTGCCACAATTGCCACTGTTTTCCACCAAGACGCACGCACACACACCCGCACTCCGCACCTAGCCTTTTGGTGACCCTGGTGCCGCCTCTCTTTCAGACTTCCACGTCCCGTCTGAGTACTTAACCAACATTCACATACGGGACAAGGTAGGTGATGAATCAGTCATCTAATCAGTTTGTGTAACACCCCCTTTCATGTGGCATTGATCTTATGCTCTTGAAGAAAGCACAATGTCATCATCGGATAAACGAATGATGGTGTTGATAAAGACGTCTCTCCTCAGCTGGCAGCTATTAAACTGGCTCGTTACGGTGAAGACCTGTTGTTCTATCTGTACTACATGAACGGAGGAGACCTGCTACAGCTCCTGGCAGCAGTAGAGCTGTAAGTAGCACATCCAAACTACTACTGAAGGCATTTAACTTAGTTTGTAGTATTTAGTGCCTTGCTAATCTTTTATTTATAAATGATTAGACTCCTCTCAAAAGTGATTTTTTAGAGATTTTACATCACCTCAACTCCCAGCATCACTTTTTGGTTTCTTCCAATAGTTGTCCAAAGTACCACAGTTCTTTCCATAGGTTGTTATCAATAAGCGATTTGTGCGTATTTTCTTTGACTTGACTGTGCAGTAATGGGATTTCTTTCTCTCCTGCCTGGTGTTGGTGCAGCTTCAACCGGGACTGGCGGTACCACAAGGAGGAGCGGGTGTGGATCACGCGGGCGCCGGGTATGGAGCCCACACTAAAGACCAACACCTACGAGAGGGGAACCTACTACTTCTTTGATTGTCTTAACTGGAGGAAGGTAGCCAAGGTAAAGGTATTGGCTTTAGGATCCACTACCCTAAATCAATACACTAAACATTAAAGGGATAGTCCGAGATTTTGGCAATCTACTTCCCAAAAGTCAGATTAACTCTAGTATACAATTTGTATGTCTCAGCGTCCAGTATGAAAGAAGTTAAATGTATTTTTGTGAGCCAATGCGAACTACAGTTAGTGCAATGCTAACCAGAGTTAGCATGCTACCTGTTTTCATAGACGTCTAGTCATTGTGCTAACGCTAGTTAGAAATTGCACTAACGCTAGTTAGCATTTTTCTTCAAACTGCATGCAGAAACATAAAAATGGTATCCTTGAGTTCATCTGACTCTGGGGAAGTAGATAAAGGGCTTCATTGCCAAAATGTCGAACTATCCCTTTAAGAGAGAGCATTATCTGTGTGTGCCTTTTTAGATTTAGATGTATGCCATGAGTTGTGAATCTCCTTTGATGGAGTTACGTGCTTTACGTACTAGTTTTGTTTTGGGAACTTTTAAGAGTTTTTAACGTTGGTTGTGACCCTCAAGAACGGCTTGTAAAGGGGCTCAAGGTAGGCCTTCAGTATCTCTCGGTTACTGGTGATGTCACACTGGGTTTTTAGTTCAGTAGTTCAGTAGTTTTATCAGTAGTCTCACTTGGGCCATATAAACTCAGCAGGAGTCTTCCATTACTGATTGTGTGTTCTCAATCCCTTCAGGAGTTCCACCTGGAGTACGACAAGCTAGAAGAGAGGCCCCACGTCCCGTCTACCTTCAACTACAATCCAGCCCAGCAGGCCTTCTGAGGCCCAAGTACAGTATAGTCCCAGGGGTACTGCTGTCCCTGCACCCCTCCCTCCCAGCCTGAGGAAGGTGCTGTGGCCCAGGCATCCATCCTGGTTTTTATTCCTTGAGGATCTGGTTAAAATGACTGCAGAGGAGGTCCTCACCACTGCATAAGGGTGGGGAAAACTGAGCCCTGCCTTTCCCAAATTATGTGCTGCCCAAACACCTACACTTGTTCTGTTTTTATTCCTTTAATGTCCTTGTTTTTTGAGGTGGGAGTTGAGCAGGGTCT